>NW_020455566.1:4177350-4221052 GCF_003342845.1 Nothoprocta perdicaria
GCCGCCGCCGCCGCTCGGGTGGCGGTTGCGCTGAGGCGGCGCGCGCCGCTGCTCTGCCTCGTGTCCCGGGCGCTGCGCTCGGGCAGCCCTCGCGGAGGGGAACCGGCTGCCGCTGTCGTCCCGTCGGCGCCTTGAGGGCATTGCGGAGTCAAGAGAAAGCAGCTGCGTGGGGTTATTTTATTTTATATTTTTATTTTTTATTTTTCCCCTGGCCGGCGTTTAGCTTGGGCCTTGCAGTGACTCTTGGGRCTGATGTGAGAAGGAAGTGGAGAAGCAGGCAAGGTTTGGTGCTTTCAAGAGGGAGGAATCCGCCTCTTTTGACGCTGGATGCAATAGCTGCTGTGTGTGTGCTAGAAGCAGCTGAAAGGAGTTCCCGGGGCTCCAGATACTGCACGGAGAGACCTTTACTTGCCCTAATTTTTTTTTCCCCTCTCTCTCCCCTCTCCTCTTGCTGGCCAGAGGGATCCAAGCAGCCGATCCTTGTCAGAAGAGGAACAACTGCAAGCAAAAGCAGAGGGGGAGAGGAGGATCCTCACCCTGTTGTGGTGACAAGATGCTTTTCCCCCGGTCTCCGCTTCACCTGTGGCCTGTGCCTGGCTGCTGGGCGAGTCTCACACCTTTCTTCTGCCTGTCTCGCAGAGCGGACCTTGCTGTTGCCCGGATACTCATCCAGGTGCTTCGCATGCGTTTTCCTCCTGCCCACGCGGTGTCACCTGGCCTTAAACTATGATAAATTTAGTTATGGATTAATAAATGAATTATTCTTTATGTTCTTTGAGCATCAGGCTTGTCTGTGGCAAATACAGTTGCTGACATGGAATACAGTTTTAAATCACTGGATCACACGGCTTCATTTTCTCCTGCATTGCTGCTGTTGGACTGTTAGGTTGCTGCAGTTGAATGTGGCTTTTCCTTTTGTTCACTTTTTGTGCTTCTGTAATACAGTGCTGTGCTGCATCATCTTTACTGCTGTGATTCATTTTCTGTGTTATTTTTTTCTCTCTTTTCTGTCATAGTTCATGCTCTTTATGTTAAATGTATTCCCCCTTCTATGATATTAAAACCTTGGCTCTCTTCCATGAGAGAAGTTGTCTGATGGCACAGAAGATATATTTTGATATATTTGGCAATGGGACTACATTGAGTTGCCTTCTAATGTAGTTACCATGCCTCACTTATACGCTCTCTGCTCAGAATTGTGCCTGGTAGCACCAAGTACAAATGGTAGAAAAGAGGGAAGCAGCCGAGGGAAGCCGGTCGGCCCCTGCTACTGGAGTCCTGGTTGCTGCTACCGCTTCTCTTGGGGTCCCGCCACGTGGAAGAGGTTGTGCTGCAGGTTGTTGGCCTTTTCATGAGGATCTCGAGAGCCAACAGAGAATCTCGTGTAAATGCTCTTCTGGAAAATTCATCTGTGGCCTTGCTGTTACTCTGTCGTGCCAGGGAAGTCACTTAACCTGCTGCCTTTCCGAGGWGCAGGAAGTTTCCCTGGCTGTTGGTGTGCAGTGATGGTGCACGACGTAGTGCACAGGGTCTGGTCCTCTTGACAGGACCTTCTCCGAGAGAGCATCTACTTCCAGAGTTGGCGAGCGGTGCTATTTTGTCTCTCCATGAAGTGTTCATATTTKCCTCTGTTACAGAGGTAGCTCATAAGTGAGAAGAATATTTGCTTCCAAGGTCTTTTGTCTTTTTTTTTTTTTCCTTTTGTAAGAGGGTAGTCATAGTTCTGACAAAGGGACATAAGTGCAGAAATGGAGCAAAAGGTGCCCGTGTGGGCTCGCTTGTGCRCACTCTGCGTACATTGAGCGTCCTGATACAGCCTAGGGTGGTTGAGTTGTTGTGCAGCTGGATCAAGACAACCCAACATCCCCTGTTGCATGAGCAGGCACATGCTGTCTACTCACAGCAACTGCTCTGTGACTGAAGGTAGACCCTTGACTTTTGGGTTGTGTGTAGTATGAGTGTGGGTGTCCAATCCTAGAGACAAGAGTCGTTCCCACAGTGCTTCGTTGGGCCTTGGGAGTCAGGTAGCTGGTGTTGCTTAAGTGATAAATGAGCTCAGTAGGAGCTGATGGTGGATATTAAGTAGTGTGGAGTAACAACGACCTAGAAAAGTTGAATCATAGATATCTCAAATTGAGCAAATTATATGGACTCTGGAGCGGGAGGAGGGAGATAGTGGTCATGTTATTGCTTTATGGTGTTGTCCTTAGGAGGCCTGACCCTTGGCCTAAAATATAGGTTGCAAATACGTACTGACTGTGCATATGTAATAGATGTAATCTAATAAATCCACTCTACTTATTTAACAGGTTTTGTTCGTGTTAACAGGAGCCTGCTCTTAGCATGGTAATGCCATGAAAATGAAAATGTGACCTGCCACAAGAAGATGTTAACAATCAGATTCTGGTTCAGGCTAGCAGCTCTTTGCTTTAACCAATGAAAACAACTGTTGCAGGTGGCCCTGTGATCTTGTTTTTATGACAGTCGGCAGTGATGTGATATCCAGGCGCCTGGCTGAGGCTGTCGAGAGGATCTTGCAGCCTGAAGGCTCGCTGCCAGCCCAACACTGGGCAGCACTGCAGGGAAAACATTTTGACTTTGCTGTTACTGGTTTGCCGACGTATCACCCCWCATGCCTGGCGTCCGTGTTTATGTCTTGTGTGTCACATTGGGTGTATTTGAGCTCATACTGTTTCAAATGCGGCCTAAGTGCCCTCCACGTGACCAAACGGCACAGATGTGGGTGATGCTACTTAACGGAGTGCCCTGGGGGGATGGAACGGAACAACCTGTCAAATGTTGCAAGCAGCTGAAAATCAAGACTTGAGAGTGGGCTTTCCTCTCCAGAGGCACCTTCCGTTGTTACTGTGCGACTGCTGAAATGGTGATGGAATAGTCCTTTTGTGGGACTATCAAATRTCAGCTAGAAGGCTTCCTCAGTGGTGGCAGTGGTAGCTCTCTTGTGCATACATCCTACATGACRTTTTTTTTGGTAAAGAAGGCTCTGAAAATAGCAGTATTTTTAGTTTCTGTTGGCACATTCACATCCATATGTAAATCAAAGCTGTTGCAGTGGTCAGCCAGGTCTTGGAACACTCTGGATAAACTCTTCTAAGTTTGATTTCCAGCATGTGCTCACCACTGGTTTTCATCTGATGTTTCGTTGACATAAACTTAGCAGCTGTGATGAGAAATCATTGGGAAGTGGCGAGCAAATTTCACAGGTTTTGATTTGGAACATCTTTTTCGAAGCTATCAGTTGGGCTCCTTGACATCCTCCCTGCTTTTGCATAGCAGGACATTCCCCTTGGGCCTTCTCTATCGCTTCTTTAGGTTTCCATASGTAGGATTAACACAAATCTTGTATAAAGTGTGTAACTCCCTTTCTGGGGCACAGGTATATGTACTTTGTTCTGAACTTGCTCAGATGTACRCTGAGAAGCTAAGTGAGCACATCTGTTCCTTGCTGTAACAAAGGTGTTTGGGCAAGTCTTACCAAGGATGTAGGGGGRAAAAAAAAGAGCAATCTGAGGATGACGCTTAGTTTATGACCAGACCTGTAGCAACTCTTGTCCTGCTGTGTGTGCCTCGGCCGGGTCTTCCCTGGTAATGTCCACTAGATGGTGGAATTGAACAGGAGAAGAGCAGTTTCTGAAGCAATGAAGAGACATGGCCGGACAGTGGTGCCACCTGTGCAGAAATCAGAGCTGCTCCCGGGATCAAGTATTGCAGCACCACRTATGTCCTGTGGGTAGCAGATCACGAGTGCTTGAGGTTTGAAGCTGTGCAGTCTCAGACTGGCTGTAGTTTACCTCTGTCCTGCTGGAATTGAGAAACTGTAATCCCTTCTTGTAGGTTTTGATTCTTTCAGTTGGGGTCCCATCTGCATGTGTGGAAGAATTTCTTTACTGTGAGGGTGACAGGATCCCGGAACASGCTGCCTGGAGAAGTTGTGGAATTCCTTCTGCCGTACATCTTCAAAACCCACCTGGATGCGGCCCTGTGCCACATGCTCTAGGTRTCCCTGSTRGAGCAGGAGARTTGGACTAGATCATCTYTAGAGGTCCCTTCCAACCTCAGCCATTTGGGGATTCTGGGTCTCTTCACCTGCAAACCTCTTCCAACCTTTTTTTTCCCTTTCCRTGAAGGAAAGGAATTTCTTTCACGTTGTTGGACCATCCAAAGACTGTTCCAAGCAGTGAACCCACTGGGGGATACTGTGGTTTTCTCTTAGGTTATGAAGGAAGCATTTTGGTTAGAGGAAGGTTGTGACTCGATAGGAAGAAAGTGTCCAGGGGTAGGTGAGAAGGAGGCAGCACATTGTCAGAGAAGGGAATAGCTGGGAAGAAAAAAAGTGAAATTGTGCTGGGAATTAAAGCTCTCAACTGTACATAATGAAGTCTGTGCTGCCCTTGGACTGAGACCAGCTCTCTGTCCTCACCCTGATGATAATGTGCTGAGAAAGTCAAGTTCTGTGTCTCTGTTTCTCCTGTGTAGTTAAGAGCCAAAGGCCTTTGGCTCTTACGGGCAGCATTTTGAGAACTATGATGGAAAGGGTATTAAAAGGCTGTGTGTTTTTGTTGTTGAATCTGCTGGTAATATGGTCTCTGGCTCCTTGTGTGCCTGTGTCCTCCCTACAGTGATATGCAAAGAGGTGAGGCCTCAGCTTCCCTCATTTATAAATTTATATATTTTATAATATTATAAATTTAAATTATAAACTTATAGTGCTAAATTTATAAGTAATTTTATAGCTAGTACAATAATTACAGTTTTTTACTTCTCTTGAATGAAGAAAGCTGAGATCTGCCAAAGCCAGGAGATCTTCAAGGGGTGATGTCTGCTGCATGTTTGAGTTGCTGGTCACTTCTTTGACAACCTGGTGAGGATGCAGTTTGCAGGTTCACCTGTTTGTAGCACAGGCAGATTTTGCCCACAGAGAATTTGTACTGCAGACCCAGGATGTGGTATTTTCCTTTGAAAACATGAAGTTTTCTGCTCTGAGGGGTGCAGTGAGTGATTCACTGGGCACAGGTGGTCCGAAGAGAGAAAGCAGGCAGAACATCAGAAGACTGAGTGCATGTGTTTGCATTCAGCTCCTCCAGCACTCTGCTTTTCTCATGTGCTCTGGAGAGGCAAGGCCAGCTGCCAGAAAGTCTGTTATGGAGGTGTACGAGGACAAAAAGCAAGGTTATCAAGAGCCTCTTCTCTGCCCGAATGTCTGAGCAAACTTGAATAGCATCTGCTCCCGGGTGAGCTGGCTGGTGCTTTTATGTGAGCCGTGCAATTTRGATTTCCTAACACTGCACGGTGTTGCGACAGGTTTGCTAGTGCTCTAGCCCAGTAAGTTGCCTCTAGTAGCGACCAGGAAAAAGGACTTTGTAGTGGGTAGTTCAAGAAAAATAACAGCACAGAGGCAACAGACTTCCCACCCTCAGGCAGTGTAGAGGTTGTGTTTTACCTGAGGTCACCTGGCCTGTGATGTGTTCAGCCTGTCCTCAGTTATTAAAATCTGCCTCTTTAATGGTGTATGCTTGTCCATCTCAGGGATTTCTCTGATGTGTCTCCAGGATACTACCAGCTCCAGGTCTGTGTCCTTTGGTTTTGTATTTTTGTGCTAATTTATGTTTTCTCTGTTATCGGACATAGTCTGTTACTCTTTTCACTGACTGAGGAGATTAACTTGTCCCTTTCCTTTTTCTTTWATCCTGACATTCAGCTATTATTACATTATCTTGCGGAGGTACTCCTGAGACATTGCCATGGCAGTGAACAATTTTAAAGCTAGATACAGAGAGCTGAAAGGGCTGGGTAGGAGATCTGTAGTGGGGGGTTGTGGAGCAGACTTCCCCCTGGGATACCAGGGTGTGATAGCAGGTTCCACAAGCAAACATGGGCTCTTGCTGTCATGGTACAACAAGGAAAGCTCACCTGTCCGCCTGTTCAATGGAAGGGCAGAGCTTGCTGCAGTGGCATCATCTACGTGGAGACAAGAGGTTTTTGCAACTGGAACAGAGAGGTTTGGTGCTGCATGTGACAATGTGACTATTGGGCCCAGATTTAGAAAAACTGAACTATGACCTCCCCCATCAAGGCAGGAACGCTGAATGGTGAACAAAGCAGCAAGGTACCAGGAGGCAAAACAGGCTTGRGTCTCATTATTTGCAATGTGCAATACCTGAGCAGAGTGTGACTGAGAGTTATTTCAGTGTCTGCTCTTTGTACTAAGCAAGTGTGCCAAGGCCCAAATGAAGGTTTGAGGGACTGTATAGACACACATCAAGAGGTCACCTCTTTCCCAACAGTTCATACTGTTGGGACAGTATGAATGATAAATAAAGAGAGAAGGAAAAGAAAAGAATGTGGTAGTTCTCTAACCCTTTTCTTTGGGTTGAATTATAGCCCAGGCACATTATCCCTCCAACAGCTTCATCATTATCATCGTGTCTAGGTCTTGATCCACGAGGCATTTTCGGGCATATGTTTGTAGAAAGTGTGGATATCCATGTATGTGCTTATATACAGCATACCTGGTCATGTACAACAAAGTCATCACCAGAGGCTGAGCCCTGTCCTCCTGCTTGGTTTGTCGTCTGGTGAGAAGATGGCTCTTCCATCAAAGGTTGTCACTGCTGTTAAGTGGGAACAGTCCATTGTCAGGTAAGACAAGACTTGTATATCTCAGGTAAACCCAGCCTGTTTCTGTCCATATGGCTGTGTAAGTGTCCCAACAGCTCACTGATTGCATGAAACAAATATTCTTTTTGGAGCTGTTCTAGAATGTTGGGTTCTCCCACAGCTTTTTAGTCTGCCCATTTAAATATGGTGATCCAGGAATAAAGACACTAAGCTTTTTGCTGAAGGTTGTAGAAGATTTCCTCCAGAATTAAGGAGTGCAATCAGATCTCCAGGTTTCACCCCGTGACATAYGCAACAAAAACAAAATCACCGTCTCTTGTGAAGAACAGATGTCAGTGAAGTATCGCTTTCCCTTGGGTTCTTCTGCCTTTTTTTAAGAGAGTAGTATTCTTCCATGGGGACCTGATCTTGGTTTGAAGACAGATGAGCATGAATCTGCACACACAGAAGAAGCTTCACTGACAAAGTGCAGAGGAAACAGGAGTCTGAATGAGGGAAGACCAGCATGAGCAGAGCATGAGAAACTTCTGCAGAAGGGGAAGAAAAACCTACAGAAACAATTGAACTTAKATTCTGCTCACCTCAGCTGTGGATCGGAGATATGACAGCTTCATGGGCCCATCCATGGGATACACAGTGGGATTTTTGCAGTGAGTGGCTAAGTTAGAGCAACCCGACAGAAGTCTTGAGCTTTGCCTCTAGCAGCCAGTGTCTCCAGCTCCCTGCTGGTAACAGGAGTGGAGATCGTGACATCCTCTTTTATCAAAATCCTGACACCTACCATACCTTTAGCTGTGTGGATAGCAGAAATACTGAAATGAGTGTTATAATTCAGCAGAAGCCTCCATGAGGAGCTCCCTGACCTGTGAGTGTGACACCGCTGTATTCCCTGGAAGGGTGGAAGCAGCTCTTCAATACAGATTCATTTAGGAGACCCATCAGGGAAATGTTTTGTACTCTCCCATACCGAATTTTTGCCAAGCTGGACCCGAAATTTAGGATCTGGCTTTGCAGGTGGCCCCTTCGTCTTTCCTTGCCCTTTAGCTTCTGATTTGGAAGAGGCAAAGGACYGGGAGATGCCAATTCTATTCTGAATGCGTACGTGCTACTTTTGTTGGTGGATAATTAATGAATCACAGAAACGGCATGTAATRTCTAGAAATGGATTGTGTGGAAAAGGACAAATCATCCATAGTTCATACAGGCTTAAATGTAGCAGATTCCTGCGTTAAGTACTCTTTGAAATCTTGCATGATTGGATTATTCATCTTTATGAAATGTGTGAGAAATACAGTGACTTTCAGTTAATTAAATTGCTGGATAATTTGAACTTCTATTTAATTCGATCAAAACTCCTGTAATAAAACCATTTGAATTCTTAAAACCATTTGTACTCATTTGAGGAGGCTGCTGTAGCTTTAAGTGGCATTTTCATTTAGCAACCGCTTCACACCTAATTTTTATACTGTTTTTGCTTAACTGTCAATGGAGAAATGTTCACACCCTTGCGCTACTAATTTCTACCCAAAATTTATACAATTTCCCAACACAAAATGAGTCATTATGGAAGAGACAAGTGCAGGGAAAGAGTTTTGTGCACTTGGTGCAGTCAAGCTAGTGCTTCTAGCTGCTTTGGTTAGGCATTCCTGCAGATAAGACAGGCTGGTACATGTGAGCAGGTTATAAACTCGGCTCCTTACTGAGAAGAGACCCAAATTATGAAAGATGTGACAGAATAAGGGGCTCAAAGGGAGTGAAGGTGTGAAAAGACAGACAACACCTGCATGCTGAGCTACCCGCACCTCAGCAGGAATACTGTGATAACAGCTGTGAGCCATATAAGCTGTGATATACAGCCTGAGTGTGTAGGGGTAACAAGATTTATTTGTTTCAGTCAGGAAGAGTAGACCAAACTGGGTCAGGAGCAGAGGAAGGCTCTGTGCAAGCACACCTGGGTTGTTTTCCGATATAAATGAGCACCGTTCGTAGACCTTGTTTTAGGGGAAAAGCAACAGCAAGTGGTTCTGCAAATGGCCCGACCAGGTGGCCCTGCATAAACTTGGTGCTGCTCACCCCATGAGAAAGCAGTTGGCATTTTTATTTGATCTTCTTTCTCTTGATCTCTCCAGCATAAGCCTGAGCATGGTCTTAAGAAGCCAGGAGTGAGAAGGAGATGTGAGATCAGAGAGGCAGCTTTTGTCCCTGCCACCACCGCTGGGCTGCAGTCCTGCTGTGTTTGCAGAGGCAATCTGCATGGACCAGAGGAATTTTAATCCTGAATGATTTCCACATTCTTTCCAGCATGGCAAAGGAATCTGCTGAGGCATCAACTGCCCTGTCCAGCTCAGTGTGTCCTACATCTGATAAGTTAATTGAGGGTTTAATTGAGGAATTAATTGAAGCATTCTGTAGGTTGCCACAACATAATCAGTCTGCTTCCCAGAGCTAGAGCTTTCCTGTGTAATTGGACTCAGTCCTGTAAACAACTGAATACCATCAACATCCACTGCAGTCCCTGTGCTGGTAGATGCTCACCTCAGAGCAGATTTTTTGCACATTTTGCAGAGGCCTTTTTACTATCGCAGTGCTTGCCTAATGGCTTAGCTGTGTTGTGTTGCCTGCAGCTCAAGGGAAAAAGTTCACTTAGGAAGCAGAACTGCTGAAAAGTCTTTTTTCTTCCTCCTTCATATGCTGCAGCTGCAGCTTATTGTGCTTTTTATTCGATCTGATTCTTCTGGCCTTTGTCTTAGCATCGCGAGAAGATGTGTAGCTTTTGTTCTCAAAATGATACAATATCCAGAGAGATTTCAAACTGTTGTGCAAATTTTAACTATAATATGTAATGCAGCTGCAAGGTAATAACTGCACTTTGATTAAATGTGGACTCCTGAACTATAACAAGTATAGCCAAAATCTTCAAGAGATTATCTCAAAACCTAGGGGGTTTATTCTGGTCTTATTCAAACTGGTGTGGATCAGAATAAAGTAATGAGATAATCATGGGACAAGGGGGCAGAAATAGGTCTGTACTTCTTTTCATGGACTTTTGTAATCAGATGTAGAATTTTGATTAAAACATTTTTTAAATCTATTTTTTTCCTTKTCTTCCATTACCTCTAAATTAGAGATAGTGTACTCCAGCAAGGAAAAGGCACTTGAAACTTGTTAGGGCTCTGCCATGGTAACTTGCGTCCTTAATATGAAGATTTCTATGAGCTGACACTGTGGGTGTTTTATTAACATTATTGAAGCCTGTTTGTGTCCTTACAGATTTTGCATTATTAAAGTTGCTAGTAGGCTTTTCACGTGTACRGTTGTGCCAGCCTACCAGCAGCACTAAGATCTTACTGCTGTGGGTTTATACATCATTCCCAGCTGTCTGAATTTGAATGATCCGAACATACTTTGTGCCTGTGAAAGTTTCTGAGTCCTTGACCAGAACAAATCTGTATCTTCTGTCCCACTCATCTGCCATACATCAACATGAAGGAGTACTTTTCTGTTCTGATTTTGCGCTATCAACTAAATATCTACACATCTAAATATAAGGAATAATGAACAACGCTTCTTCCTTCCTGAAGTGTAAGTTGCTGGATGGGATGTTTCTCTTCTCAGTGGTAGTAGACCAGTGGCATACTGGAGTAGATCACTCAAGAGGTGGGTAGTGGATCTCCAGTGTGATGAGGGACCTCATAGTTTATCTGAAAAAAAAAGACTGCAGAAATGAGAGATGGAGCCTTGAGGGAAGGATAATGAATCTGAATGGAAGTCACTAAGGAATCCAATAGAGATTCTCCAGAAGGGAATCACATATTAGGAAAGCTGTGCTCAGGGAATGTCATCTGAGATCAGAGATGAGCAGAAAGACAGTGCTCTGATCTGTGTACAAGTGGCTGTCTTGATATAGTGGGAGAAGTCATTTAGACATTTCAGATTAAAACTCACTGTAAATAGAGGAATTTTCTTTTGCTGCTTCACCTACAACCAGGATCAGTGTATTTATTACCATATTATGTGTGCATTTTGTTCCTGTGAGAGCACAGAAGCGGGACTGCACATCTCTGCTCCAGCTCKCTGCTTTCTGCAGCTCACCTTCAACACTCATAGTACGGGCCCTACCCAAAAGCAGCTGGGTCTTTTTGCCCTGGCAGTCAGGAGGATTTATCCTGTGTATTTTCCAGCTTTGCCACRTGGGAGTGTAACTCAATCACGCAGACTTCTGGCTTTTCCCCAATGATATGAATGAAAAGCTATTTCTGGCTGCCTAAGGAAAGTATAATACTTTATGMAAACTAGTGCATAAAATAAAGCCACACAATTAATCTGTAGGGGAAAAACTATGTCTAACTAGCTACGTATATATGTAGCAATACAAAGATTTGAAACCAGAATCAAGGTGGGAACTTGAATATCAAAAGATTCTGTGTRCTGAGTCATGAAGTCCTTCCTACATTCAACTCCTGGAGGGCAGAGATGTCTTCAGGAGCTGCGGAGGACAAGAGGTACCATCTTCAATGGGTATTTGAGTGGTTGTGGTAGAAAATGAGCTGTTGGGTTGAAGTCATGGAGCTGAAAGCAGCAAGTGATGCTGCAGGTACAAGCTCTTTCTCCACAAGTACTGGCTGCTGCCCACATTCCCTCTAGGTCTGCATCAATTCTGCAGCAGCAACCAGCGTTGACCTTGCCGCTGCCCACGCCATGCGTGCGCATCACTGCGTCCTTGATCCACAGGGCAGCCGTCTCCTCTGGAGTCCCCAGATTCCTCTGGCAGCCCTTTCTCTGTCACCATCTTTTCCATCTGTGAAACATGAACAGGACCTGCGGTATCTGACTATACTCATGGGTGGTAAAACAATAACAAGAAAATAGGACTAGAAAAGTTGCAGAAAAGGGCAACAAATATGGTTAAGGGTCTGAATTACATTTTATCTGAGGAGCCCTGAACAGAAAAATACCTGTTCTCTTTGAGACTCCTGCCTTTCTGTTGTACTATTCCAAGGCTGCACTGCCCTTACAGGGATATTTTTTGCCCTGACGTCTGAACAAAATCTCTCAAGGTTCAGTAAGTGGCCGTTGCCACTTAATATATCATCTGGCAGTGTCATGTTGTAACTCCCTTTCGAGTTCCTCCAGGCTGCCATTTAATCACTCCTTACCCATTCTGCTGTTCCCGCTCAGCCCAACTCCCTTGGCCTTTCTTTCTATATCATCTGCCTCAGGCCCTTGACCATCTTGATAGCCCTTCWCTGACCCCTCTCCAGTTTTCCCATGTCCATCTTGACCTATGAGTCCRGTACTAGAGGCAGTTGCCAGGTATGGCCTCACCAGCCAGAGTAAAGCTGGTAGTATCTACCCTTGATCTCTTGGCCATATTGTCCATAGGGTTGCACAAGTCCATAGGGTTGCACAATAGTTCCCTTATCCTCAGTGGGAGCACTCTCATACCAGTTCATGTTGAACCTTGTGTCCACTGCAGTGTCCAGTTCCCTCCTAACAAGGCTGCTGCTCAGCCAGACCTAGCCCAGAACTGGACACAATTCCTGCTGAGGATGTGATCCGTGTCATCGTCCAGATGTTGAATACGAGCCCTAATGTAGCATGCAGGCACATGCTCCAGGGACTCTCATGTGTTACTGCCCATCAGCTGGTATCAGTCCGGTGCTCACTACCATTCAGTCTGGTGGTCTGGCCAGTTTGCAGCCACCTGAGAGCTGGTTTGCCTAACCYGTACTTCCTCAGTGCCAGCTGAGACTGCTTTAGAAGATGGTGGCAAAATGCTCTCTAAAGTCAAAATACGTTGTATCCCCCACTCTCCTTGTCCACAAAGCCAAGTATTTTGTTGTAAAAGGCAATGAGATTGCCTGAGCATGATATGTCCTGGGTTCCTGCTTGCATCCTCATCCCTCACATTTGGAAATGAATGCCCTAGCTGATGCAAATCCAACAGGAGTGTGAAATCCAGCCTAKCTCTGTGTCCCTAGGTATTTCTCCTGTCTTGAAATGAAGACAGGAGACCACTGATGAACAGAGGCAGTATACAGTCCCAAGTTTGCAAAGCTCTTCTGGGTCAGAGGTGCTTTACAAACTGGCAGTCCTGTTCTTGTCTCTCTTTCTCTCTCCCTTCAGCTGTGCTTGTTCCAAATTGCTTCTGGATGTTAATTTTCTAAGATCTGCCTATCAAGGAGGATTTCATTTCAGTTGGCAAAAGACAATGCACTGAATCAGCTACAGCTGAGACAAAGATGGAAATTAACATTTGTAAAGGGCGCAAGGGACAAAAGGAATGCTGGTGACAAGGAAGAAAGTGAAACAAAAATGAAATCACCATCGATATCCCACTATGAAGGAGTGGATGCTGTTCTAGAGGTGAAGACTCCAGCTATGCCAGCCTGCTGCCTGGGACCCACTCTGGAGGATGAGCCAGAGTGTCCACATCCTTGCAGGAAAGGGCCATGGCTGTCCATGGCAGTGAGCATAAAGGGCTCACTCACCTGCTGTCAAATCCCGGAGCAGTGATGKTGCAAATGGTCCACTCCTGTGGCATTCTCTCTCTGGCCATGGTGTTCAAAATTCTCCCTCGAGATGGGGACCTTTCCTCAGTTGACTGCCAAGTTGGATCGCAAACTATTGACTGACCCTTAATCTTCACTTGTGATATTGCCTTGTGATAGAGCGTAGTGTAAACACATTCCATCTGCTTTTCCTTCTGGGACCTCTTAGAGGGGACTACGGRCCCTGCTTAGAGGCTCTGTCCTCTACAGTCATGGACAAGGCAATCCAGCTAGATGTCACACGCAAGGGATGTGGCTGAGCTCCTGGCATGACAGATGCTGTCTTGGGACTTGGCAGTTATGTACCTCATATTGGTGCAGGACATCAACCACTACCATAGTTTGAGGAGGTCTATCCTGCATACCGGCCTTGTCATAGCAACATCATCCCCAGGCAGCAGGGAAGGATCTGGCAGATGGGAACACCAAGTCCTGGGAGYGAGTCCTAAGGACCAGGAGCAGTGAAAGCCTGGAACTTTCCTGGAGCCACAGGAGTTCCCAGGACAGGAGCACAGGACTATGCTAATGCTGTCACCATGTAYAAGTCACACAAATTCTGGTGAGAATATTTTCTTCCCTTACGTGAGAGTGTGGTGGCTGCTCAGGAGAGAGTATTTCTTGCTGGGTTGCCCCGTTGCAGCCTGCTGCACTGCCCTGAGTGGAGGAAGCTTGCCAGACACACCATCCCGGGGCAGTTGCTGTATCTGCTCCAGCAAAAGCACTCTGAAATCTAAGGTTTTCACTGTAAACAAGCAAACAAAAAAATCAATTTCCCAACTTGGAATAGTTATTCTCTGCCAGTCTCAAATGTTCACAAATTGTGGCTCCAGCTCAGAGGTGATGCCCAATAGCCATCTGAAATGACTGTACCCACAGAGGTAACCAGGCTGTCCCTGAGCACTGGTGATATCTTGGCTCAAACAGAATTGTTGTGGTCCAGGATCCACATTGGACAYGAGAGGAATGCTGTAGAGATTGCAGGGAAATCCCATTGCATGATTCATAGCCCTTATTTCTACAGAGTCTCCCTAATCCTATGCCTACTGTCCTGGAGCTATTGCACAGCAGGGAACTAATTTTACACTCTCAGAGACAAGACAAACTTGTGGTTCTCACAGAAGAAAAAAGTCACTTTTTCCATCAAGATGAAACAACTTCTCCATTTGCAGCTCCTACCTGTAGCTGAACAGCAGTTTCCTCTCTTGCAGGCACATATAGCAAAAGGAGCTCAGCAAAAGAACAGATCAGAAGATTTTTGTGTAGCTGGGAATAGGTTTTGCTAGTGCAACTGTAGGGACTCATTTACAGGTAATGAATCATGAAGCAGCAGGAATCTAGCTAGTCAAGGAGAAGTGTGAGCTCTGTGATTAGCTGTGGAGTGTTTAGGTGAATAATAAAGGGATGCGATTTGAAGGCATAAAGAGCTAAGAGTGTTGCAAAATTAATTTCTACAAGTCATTTTTTTCCCAAGCAACTTTTCTTCAAAGAAATTGATAGTTTATCTCRAACTGAGACAAATCCCATGTGCATGTAATTATTAAGCAAAACAGCTGAGAGATTTTAACTCATATGTAGATTTATGAGCGACACAGATCAACAAAAGCCAGCAAGTTATCTCCCTGAACAGGTCACTCTGAACTCATGAGAGCCAATGTAAGGTCAGAGGGATGAGATCGAGCCAATGGAGCAGGTAAAGGATAAGTTTCAACTATGTAGGAGACCGTTGCTGTGGGTTGGCTGCTCACAGATGAAAGTGGCACAGAAGAAAGGATTTTTTGTTATTCTTTGTGTACAGTTATGAATTGGAGATTCAGATAAGAAGATGAGAAACCCATGATAGCACAATGTGTGGGCAAATCACCAGGGACAGGATGCAGGACAGCAGCTAACTCTGCTACGAGTCCATAAGGTGAAATGATACCTCAGGAAATGGGACTTCTTTTTGTAAGGAGCTTGTGGATACCAATGAAACTTCTATTCCAGGACCACTGTCTGATTCTGATGTCACCAGCAAATCCATTCTCCTCTTTGGCTGATGAACTGTGCCATGAACAACTGTGTCACAACAACTGGTTCTGCAAGTCCAGAGGCAATTGTAGGGAAGTGAGGGAGAGACTTCTTCAGAAAACATTAGCTTCAGCTGAAAGCATCTGTGCTTTGCATCCTTGTCTCCCACCTTATGTAACCGTAGCCCTTAATCAGATCAGCACCTTGGCTGTTGTCTGCAGGATCAAGGTGGGGAGCAAAGAAGTGTAGAGAAATGCTGTCACACAGAAATGATCCTCATCCTTTGCCATAGCCCAGGTGATGGAGTGATAAAGGGATGCAGACGTGATTCTGTGCCCTGTGAAATCTGAGTGGGCACCAGCCTGCACAGAGAGAGGTGAATATCACACATACCAGACGAGACACAGTGATGACTATAAACCAGCCCAGTGCCTCTCCTGAGCAGGGGACTCTACTGTCCCTGGGGAATGGGGACCGCTGCCTTCAGTCCAGACACAGGACCCAATGCTCCACACGATGTGCTCTCGTTGTAGTGTGAATCATGAAGGTTGGGACACCCTGGCCTTTCCTGCACCTCACTCATGCCTTTGCTAGCAAACGTCAGGAGAGATTCGCACCTTTTACTGGTGTCTCTTAAGTAGAAGAACTTGTGCAGAAATGAGAAAAGCAGAGGTGGTTTATTTTTTTGTACCTGATGCAACGTTGCATTTGAGAAAGATGTCAATTTGCATGTGCGGACTTGGTATTTGTTTAGGCACTATGGATGACTACAAATATTCTAGCAAATTTGCTAGAATAACTTTTTCCAAGCATACAAAATACAGTAGGTACAGCCAGAGGTGCAGCTTGGTAAAACTAGTTATTTAAAAGTCCTGAGCAGAAACCCTGAGCAGCCTCGGTGCCTGTGGGCTTCCTTGCCCGGACAGGGGAAGAAGAACTACCATGCCAGGTTCGTGATATCTACCCGTAATGCTCAGTCGCTCTTCACTTTTTCTGCCCTCGGTGATTGCTCTGCTCTGACTCCTATTCCAGTAACCGTAGCTGAGACTGGAGAASTTCTGCAGGTGGAACATACTTTCCTTCCCTCTTGTTCCTGCTCATTTCAGAGGTGGTGTCCCAAGTTTGGCAAAGAGAGAACCTCTCGTTTCTTTTCATTTGTTTTCTCTGATACTTCTGTGATCCCTTTTTGTTTCCTTTGCCACTTTTGCTAATATCCCAGGCCCGTGAGTGATGCAAATCAAACAGATGGAGGCTTTGGACTTTCCTCCTGAACGCCAGAAAGGCTGAGCTAACTGGAGTGGGGAAGTTAGTGCCTGCTGAAGTCACTAAAACCACTGTGTAGAAGCTGTCACTGAGAAGTAAAGCAGCCCTCACTCCCTGTGGCTTAATCCTCCAAACTCAGACCCSTATCACTCTGACTAAAGGAGTAATTTTTAATATTTACATGGGTCAGCAGCTAGACATGGACTTAGATTTTCCCAGTGGGTCACACGGCTTTTTACTAATCAGTGGTAGCATAAACAGTGCCAGGATCCTTATGGGTCAGTTGTTAGGGACAGGCTAAACAAACCATCACCAGAGGAAAAGCAGCATGGGTGAATGGGTGAGATCTGCAATAACTGTACTGCAGTGCTGTGTCTGTGCCTGGAGGCGTTTCAGGAGAGGTAAYGCCTGGGACACTAAGATCTTGGCATTGGTCCTAGCACAGATGAGAGAGTGCATGTGGGGTGCTAACACACATGCTTGAACCTACCAAGGATGTGGGAAGAGCCTCTTCTTCCCTCCAGGTTATTGCATCTTGCCATATTCTAGGGAGATAATTGTGTGATAACTTTATTACACCAACTGGTCTAGTTTTCTCCAGCCAGGTGCATCTGTTTACCTGAAGATATGAACGAACCATCCTGCAAATCCCACTACTGCAACTTTGACAGACAGCTTAGCTACGCGGAGGTGTGAGGGACCAGCAGCAGAGAGGAGATGTGACCACCTGGGTGGAAGCTGGAGGAGGTGACTGGTGCTTGCAGATGTAGCACTTCCACCCATGCCCTTGGCAATGGTGGAGTTAAATAYGGAGGTTAAACTGGCAGAAATCCACCAAGTTATGCAGAACGCATGATCATTGGTGAGACAAGGTGACCCTACTGTGATTCTGTGTGATACTGACTCATCTTGCTATCCTCCTATCTTGTTAATCTACACATGACAAGTAACAAAGACGACAGCTTG
This sequence comes from Nothoprocta perdicaria, assembly GCF_003342845.1. Lineage (NCBI taxonomy): Eukaryota > Metazoa > Chordata > Aves > Tinamiformes > Tinamidae > Nothoprocta > Nothoprocta perdicaria. The sequence goes on from NW_020455566.1 coordinate 4,194,777, forward strand.
GAGCCCCAAATATGTAAAATTRCTTGCCAAAGAGTCTAGAAAGGTGAGATACCTACAAAGGTTGTGTTCTCCAGCATCGCGTCAGTGAGATTTTTATAAAAATCAATGTTTTAAACTGTTGTTCACACTTACTAATTAGCAGAATCGAGAGCTCTGTCTTCACTGGCAAACTTGTTTTGCTTTGCCAGTGCATCCAGCAGCTGCTCCGCTTTAAGGCAGGCACACGTCTGCATTTCAACGCTCTTCCTATCGGCCTCCTGGGCAATACTTACAGACCAAACAGGGAAGGTGTGGGCCAAAACTACCCACACTAAGGCCATGTGTAACAACATAATTACAATCTGTTTTCTCCATGCCACTGGYATGAAGATTTCCAAGGAAACTCAAGCATACCAAAACCTCAAACATACATACAAACAACTATCCATATATATTTTTTGTACTACAGATCAAGAAACTAGAGTAGTAGCATCTATRTTGCAGACCAGGGTTTATTTTTAATCATCTGGCTTCCAAAAGCAATGACTTTTTTTTCTTCAAATTTTTTCTATCAGATGAATCTGGTCAAAAAAAGATGCTCACTGAGCTGTGAGGATTTGTAGTTCTTTGATAAGAGTCAGTTGCAGCCCTGACTGTCTCTGCAGCCTTGGATCTCCAGAACATAGCTCCAGTTTTGGAGCAGTCTCTACTTCCTCTCCTGCCTCTGCCTCATTGCCAGGGCAGGAGCAGAGAGAGCAGGCAAGCAGGCTTTGGGGTGGGAGAGGATTTTTTTTTTGCTGTGAACCCTGAGGGATGTGCAGCGTGGCAGAAAGTGAGGAGCAGACCTGCCTGACATTAACCTGGAGGAGAAGCATGGCAGAGAAGGAATTGCCTCGTGGTGCCACTTACCGTCACTTCAAGGGTGACAGAGGTGAGAAAAGTAAGRAACTCCTASCCAACTCCTACCCAACTCCTACCCAAATAGTGGTCAATAGTGCAGGTAGAGCGAGCTGATTCAGCTGGGAGGGAGTCAGAGGGCCTGTTGCTCTTGCCTTGGCTCATATGAGCTTTGACAGCACCTGCACTGTGTTTCTTGCCAACAATATCTGACAGAACCAAGCTGGCTAGGAGGTTCGGGTTTCCAGAACCATCTTCTGACTTCCAAAGCAAGCATCTTCAGTGTGGAAGTCACAAAGACACTGCCAGTTTCCCGGGATGTCATTTGCAGGAAGGCACTCTGATGGCACTTGACAAGCCCGATAAAGAAGCGAGCCCTTTACAGAAATCAACCTCTATTAGCCCCCATATTAGATGCCATGGAGCCTGACCTGATAAAGCAGGAGATAACGTCTGCACAAGCYGGACAGAGCACGGAGATGCCAGCGTGGCTGATCCAGCGCTACAGGAATAGCTGCAGTACAGGACGACTTTCTGGAGCCACAAGGTGACCCKCTTACCAGCTCCTGCTGAAATGGGWGAAGAGGATGTGCATGAATACGTGTGTGCGTGGTAGAAAGAGACAGAGAGAAGAGACAGACAACCAGAGTTTAATCTCCCGGGGTATTTATCTGGGTAGTATCAGCAGTGTTCCTTTTTCCCAGGTTGTGCTATACTTGTCCAGAGGACCGGGACTTTCTGCATRTTAGAGCTTCCTAGACTTTAAATTATGAACCTATGATGGACACAGAAAACACYAGAATTGCGGCTGTGTTCAGTGGCCGGTGGAATCTCCCTCTCCCTTCTRAGCTCTATTCTGAGCCATCCTGAGTGGGCCAGAAGAACCAGGATAGGATTTTATAGGGGCAGCAATGTAATAACACCTATGAGAAAGAATTTCCTCTCTCATTCCCTCTGCAAGCTGCCTCATACKTTGGTACCTGGGGATTTAGAGGTTAGATTTTTAATATATTGTCAAGTAAAACTATGAGCCATCAGGCCAAGTTACATCTCAATTATGTCTTTTTCTTTCAGGAGGACTCCTAGAAGGCATTGAGGTGAGGAGTTCACTGGGCTGATTGTGCACTGAAGACAGCAGGATTATTCTGAATCAGCCTTGAATTTTCTTTCTTTAGGTTTCTAGAATTTTGGTTTTTTACTRCTAGACACTAGATGCTGCATGAAGAAATGATGGATATTTTCACTCCCTCTTTCCTTCTGCCCCTTTCTGTCCTGTCCTGGTTTTGCTGCACTCCCTGACATTGTTTTACTCTATTGTTACTTTAGAGTGGCTGGCACTGAGCTCAACATTTCTTAACTGTGAGCAAACACAAGGGTGAAAAATGCCCCAAAAGYTCAGATTTTGAGAGATGATCCCTAAGGCCACATATCTGGGAAGAGAAAAAACACACAGAGAAATTCGAAGATGAAGGAAGGCTTAAAACAGCTTTGCAAATTGTATGGACACCAGTGACACTGAGCATGGGGAAAAACAGTCTCTGCCATGTGCAGTTTTAGTTGCAATGAGCTGCAAATAGTTGCAATTTTTTTTTTTTTTTTTTGAGTCGTATCTATTTTGCTTCCTGGTTAATTTGCCAATGAAAGCAGACCTGGCTGAGCAGGTGGTGCCAGTGATTTTGGGGGTGAAAAGCCACTTAAATGAAAGAAGCACCAAGGGACAGAAAGCTCTGAGCACCCTTTGCAGAGCCAGTAGCATCCCACCTGCTCCCTCCCCCATCTGCTGAGATGCTGTGAACTGGAGCACAGGAGGCTTTGGGTTTCCAGGCAGAATCTACAAGGGCAACATTGACCTAATTAGTCTCTGAAACAAATGGAAGAGAAAGACTTGCAGCCGTATGTTACAGTAAAAAATCTTCTCCCTCTCATTTTGCTCTCCTGGCTCCAGGGATTCATTCCAGGCAGGTGATTCTTTGATTGCAGCAGGTTTTGATTCCTCTCCCTTCTCCTTGCGGGGATGCCACATGCTGTCTTCTGACCTCGTTAGCTTCTCCTCCTGTTCCCTTCTCTGCACTTCCCTACTTTGTGCTTCCAGCCCTACTGATGTGCTAATTACTACAAAACAATCTGCAGGATTGTGCTCCTCCGAGCAGGATGAGGGGAGCTGGCAGAGATGTTGCCCAAGTATCTTGTGAGGTGAAGGAAATGGAGAGCATGGGGCACCTTGCTGAGACAGCACTGATGTTTAGACTAGCTTGGGCTCTTGCCGTTTGTGTGCCCCGCACGTTTCCAGGTGTGTGAGAGGTGAGGGTCTCCCATGCCGTAGGTCTGCAGAGCCCTGCAGGGAGAGCTAACGTGGGGGTCACCACATTACAATGGYTCAAAGGGTCCTAGGGTTAAATGTACTTACGCTGTGTCCGGCGCACTGATGTGTCACATGCAAATAATGTGATTTTTCAGTGTTAATCTTCACCAGTTGACCATATTTAGTTGGTCCAGGATTCCTCTTGGACTTGCTGTCCCAGGCTAACAAGGTAGGTCTGCATTTCTGTTTGTGGGTTGGTCCTTTTTGTAGTACAAGTCCTTTTGCCCGTGGTCTGTACAAGGGTGGACATGAGCTGGMTCTATGGAGCTGTGGTTGGTGCACCACTGATCCCAGGATCATGCTGTGATGGAGAGGTGTTCTGGTTGAAAACCTACTGCTTGCAACCATAGCTAAAGGACTTGGGGTTTCCAGCTGATGTGTGTTTGATTTTCTCAAATGGGTAGCACCTGCATGTTCTCCGCATTTGGCTGAGCGCCACGTGTGTGTTCTCTGTGCCAACCTGTCCTTTTCTGGTACTGGTTAAAAACAAGGGAAATGGAGGTTTAGAAGTCTGTGTTCATTCTGCCAGACTGGAATGACAGGATTTTCCTCCTGTTTTTGGATCAGTGAAAGACAGTATTTGGGTTCAGAAAGAGGAAATGCAGTAATTACAGAAAGAACAGGTGCCTCCTGGTTTCTTCATGCTTCTTCAGTTTMATATTTGTGTTCCATTTTGCTGCAGAAGGTCTTGGACAAATTCAAGCTGCTCTGCTGTTCCTATGTGAATTCATTTGAGAGTGCATCTTGATGCAGAGACTCATCAAACCCAGGGGCCTGTGTTTGCCCTTCAGGAGTGAACCAGTTATAAACAGTGCTTGAAAAAAAAATGCCCTCTCTCTCTGCTTACTTTATTCATTAAAAGGATCCTTGTGTTTCAAAATTTTCCATTGTTCTCTTTTTTTTCTTCCCTCTTTATTTCTATTTTAATTGCTTGATTAATGAGACCCCCCTACCAGCTTCTACCCTTCGTAGATAGTTTTGCATATCACATGTTAGGTGAAAAGCAAATCTTGCTCTCTTTGTAGGTACTCATATTCGCTCCCCACTTCATTTATTTCTGGTCTTATTTTCTTTGTGTTCATTTTATGTTCTCTCTAGCAACTTGAGAGCCACGGGCCACAGCCAAAGGTGAGATACCAGGCACAATTCATGGGTTTACAGCTGTTGGAAGCCTGACACTGTGTACTGGTTTTCGGGCTTTGCTTTTTTTTTTTTTTTGCATTATTTATATTCTGCAAAATAGTATATTGTTTGTGTCAAGCTGCTTGCATGGGATCTAAGCCTAAGACGACTGGTACCGATTCACTGTCAAGGTTTAAGAGAGCTTAAATGTTTCTTATCCTCTTGACTACTTTTCCTCTACCCAACAGTCATTCAGAATCACAGAAGGTTCAAGGTTGGAAGGGACCTCTAGAGATCATCTAGTCCAACCTTCCCGCTCAGGCAGGCACACYCAGAGCACGGGGCACAGGGTGGCATCCAGGCGGGTTTGGAGACCTCCAGAGAAGGAGMCTCCMCAGCCTCCCTGGGCAGCCTGTGTCAGGGCTCTGKCACCCTCACAGTGCAGAAGTTCCTCCTCACCTGGAGATGGAACTGCCTGKGTTTCARCTTACACCCATTGCCCCTTGTCCTGTCATTGGCCACCAACGAGAAGAGCTTGGCCCCTTCCTCCTACAATCTCCCTTCCTGAACTTATGCATGTTAATCAGATCCCCTCTCAGCCTTCTCTTCTCCAAGCTGAACAGGCCCAATTCAGCTGCAACTTCTCTCAGACTCTTTCTTCAGATGTCTCTGAGGACTCATCCTCTTCTCCTTCCCATCTTCTGACTTTCCCAGTCCCCTCAAACCGGTGTGCTCGTCATCTCCCTGACCCAATTCTTGCCCATTTTGGACAATTCTTGCCTAAGCTCTGCCCCTGAAGCCTTGTCTTTCACCATATAAGCATTCTCCTCTGTCCCTTTTCAAAGCTGTAGAGGTACTGAATACAGGTACTGTATTTTCCTGTTTCTAGTCAGTTTTACAGACACCAGGAGGCTCGTAGAGGAAAAGGAGAAGGACCGACAGCCTCTGTGACCTCTGATCACTTGTGAACTCCAAGATCCCCGGCTTTAGAGTCTCTGCTTTATAATATTAGAAACACCTGACAAAGGAGCAAAAGAAAAAGAGTTCAACATGGCATAAATAGCAACTTCACCCTGTGCGGAGTGCGCTCCAGATAAAGAAGTATTTGGTTTAGAATAGCTGAGGAGTTTGGGCTGTATGTGTGACAAGGTAACAAGATAAATTTGGGGGTTCAATCAATCATCTTCTGTATCTTCTGTATTTTCTCAGTGGAAGTAAGGTTTCCGTTTTTTTTTTTTTTTTTCTTAAATATTAATGTGCAACTGCTTAAACTGTCCTTTTAAAGCAGAAGCATTTCTTTTACAGTAATGTAGCATGCTGAATTGCAAAGAAGCCCATCAGTGCTATCAACAGCAAAATTTTTCCCATGTAGGTGCTCAAGATGCCCTAGGCAGCTCTTCAGACTGCCTGTGCCTTCCTAGCTCATACACTGAAATGAATCCRTGCTACCATGCTGGCTTCCCATGCAAATCATCAAGTAAGGACACTGGTATGAGATGATGCAGCACAACAACTAAAGGCAGCTGTCAGTCTAGGATGGATAGCCAGCTCTGGGCAGGAGACAACATACCTAACACATGCCCTCTGGGTTCTTTCTGTAGTTATTAGGAGATAGACATCTTCCACCTACCCTAAATATCTTAAGACTGRAACAAATCACCTCTGCAGGTATCTCTTGGTGTCCTTAACAAAAGAGAGAATTCAGAAGACTTCAGAGGAGAGGTAGAAAGCGTAGCAAACATCTGGTGAGATGTATCCTACTTGATTTGTCTCCTGAGCTGGGATGCAAAGTGTAAAGAGCATGTTCACCTTCCTGAGTCTCAATATCAGGTTCCTGATAACAGAAGGGGGCATACATGGCCAACTGCTGCCAGTGGAGACTTGATTCACCCACCCAAGGCAGAGGACTCTCTTAACTTGTTTCCAACAGTCACTGGCTCCTGTCCTATTTTTTCAGGCCCRGGTGAACAAGTTTTACACTGTACAGCAAGTAGAGCGCTTTTTGCCTGGCCTATCACCACTGCAAAATGCTAAAGAATTTACAGGGATCATAAAACCAGCACTCGGTGTTCAAATCTCTTTCAGAAGTTACCGAGCTGTTAAAAAGCAGCTCTAATGTGAGATGGCATCACCACAGGATGATTTGTGTTACCAGTGGGTCAGGAATGCAGGATTATTGAAATCRGTGTCTGAAGAGAAAAGAGCAAGGCTTAGGCATCAAGATACAGCCATGCACCTGACCAKAAACTAGAGAGCTGACTAACAAACGTCTTGTAGGACTCAGCCATCCCTCATAGCTGCTGTGGGTAAACAGCTTGGGAAGTCACCACGCTCTGAGTGTGTGCATCTTTCCTACAAACGTTCATAAACCTGATGAAGGGAATGTGTGGGGAGGAATAATTGAAGCAACATCATCATGGAATGGTTGAGCATCTTCATCATGGCAACCCCTTTAAGAAATGTCAGTCAACAAAAAGACAACCAAAAAATACTAGGAAAAGGAACACAGTAATATATGAAGCAAAGAAAAAAAAAAAAAAAAGAGAGGGGAAAAAAAAGAGCCAAAATAATTTTATTTCCTACAATACTTCTCTGTCTGAACTCTTTGAAAGGCTAAGAGTCACTGAAACTTCTATTGTTGATCCATAGCCCATGCAATAGACTTCCGTTGGCTTCCACAAGTTTTGGTACCGGAGTATTGCAGGAGGCCAAATTATGTAAACCTCTGTCTGGTGATAGATCACTACAAGGAAAAGTCTATCTGAGTCATCCCCATAAGGATGCGGGAGGTCATCGCTGCATCTTGACTGTATTTCAAAGATTTTCTTATCTCCCTCAGCCCATTTACTCAGATGGGTGCTGATCTCTCCTTTGGCCCTTATAGGCTCTTCTGGTTGAAGCTACGTCCTAGTTTATCTCGCATGCACTGATGTCTTTTGTTCCAGCCCAGGACCACCCTCATGTTCCTGAATACCTGCCTGGCAAGAGTGTCCCGTTGGTCTCAGCATTTGGCTGTCTCATGCCCTGGCCCATGACAAGGCCTCCATTTGGCCCTATGAACACAGTAGGGATGACTGTTGAATCAAAACTAGACTTTGCAGCATTGTCTCCATGTTCATTTTAGTCCTGCAGCTTTCCTARTGTGTGAAGAACCTGTATCAACCCCTTTAGAAATGGAGACAGGTTCAGAGGGTCTCTAATCCTCCAGGTCTGCTTTCTATGCCTGTCCCATCTCATCTGAGACCCCACAGCACTTCTGTTGCTCAAAAGAACAACATTCTGGAATCCAAGACTGCATGGAAAATGTATGGAGACTCGCAGTGGTTCCAGTGCTGCTGCAGAGGGAGGGAGGGATGTAAATATAATGCTGGCATGCTCCACGTGCATGCTTAGAGAAATAACTTCTGAAGGGGGCATGAAATACAAGACTCACTTATGTGGAAGATGTAAGAACATCTCAGTAATTTGTGCTGTTKGAGGAGGAGGTGCTGCTGTGACACCTATATTTTTTTGATTGACTTCATTTTGATTTGCCATTTGACATTTTGGACTCAGCTTTGGAGTCTGCACTGCACTGTTGCTTTGTGGGGGTATGTCTTACAACCAGCTAGCCAGAGACAGGGCACCATCACAGGCCACCCGAACGTTTTCCGTGCTCTCTACCCTGATGTTGTGATGCAGGCTCTGAGGAGAGTGGTGAGGGTTGGGTTGTAGACACCTCCAATGGTCACCAATACCTTGCCAACGCAGGGATAACCCCTATCTCTCCTTACAGATTCTGGAAGCGACCCAAATTTCCTGATTGTTAGTTTGGTGGGACAAACTCCACCTTCACCTTAGTTWTGCTCTCATCAAATTATTTCTGTAATTGGCAGCTCTGGAGTTAATTTCCTCGAAATTTTTGGTATTTAGATGTGTGTGATGGAGGGGTGAGTCAGTTCTTCCTCACAGATCTGTATGTGAAGAGCGTATTTACAGTGTGAGCAAATTATGCATTGATGAGTCAATGATAAACCCTCCAGGGCCCCATGCAGTGCATATGACACTTTGTTTTTAAAGTACATCAATACAGCAGAGTGAAAGCAGGAGGCTCATAAACAGATGTCCAATTAAGTGAACCATCAAGACTGGGTTACAGATAGCTTTTGGAGGATGTTTGCACTCACTGGGTCGTAACAACTTATGTGAAGACACTCTGTAGCACTCAGTAAGTCTCGTTCTAGAAAGCCAGGAGTTTTCTGGCTTTTCTGAAACCTTCCCATTTGTGACAATCAGAAATGATCCCCTCCCACYGGCACATTGATGTTGCCTGCAGTGAGATGCTGGAGGCAACAGCCTCTATAGGAGTTGGAGGATTCTTCTGCTACAAGGGCCTCTGGTGCAGACCTATGATGCTGGTCTCTGCTTAAAGACCCACTGGCTGCTCCATCAAGGACCTTTAGTCTGGAGGACTTCTCAGAAACAGTGCTGTTTCTATGATTGTGCCTTTCTATACAAACTGGAGTCCTACGTTTCCAGTCCACCTGCAGCTGAGTTCAAGGTCATCTAGAGAAGATCTCAGATGGTCTTGCAGGCCTGAAAGTAGGACATAGCTGCACATAATACGCACAGGACATAAATGCAAGGCAGAGAGCCCAGGTCGCAGCATGGTCTGTGCATGTCCCTTTCTGAGCATGCAAAATGTTAGGGCAGCAAGCTCTTAGCTACAGCTTCCCAAAGGTTTCTCATACCTCCTAATATAGCAGGTCAACAGCAGGAAAACCATGTTGGCTGATCATATGCAGGGTGTGAACTGGGACTGGTGCCCTGTAAGGCTACCTGATTCTTCTTAATTCCTGGGAAATGTAGCATGCAATCATTAAATTCCATACATCAGTAACATTTTCCTCTGCACATCTACAGACCTTTCAGAGGCTTGCTGTCCACCATGTTCTCAGTGGCATGCCCTGACTGAGACTGTTTTGAAATTAGTGAAGATTTTTCTGGAGCAAGAAAATCACAGTTTTCAAAGAGCTTTGAACAACTTGTCTCCAGASAGCTTGGCTATCAGGAAGGTGTGCTGGCAGCATCTCTGCAAACTCAGTAACAGACATGGACAGGAAATAGCTTCATAGCCTTGCGAGTCAGCATCTTCTCCTCTGAGCTTTGTCCTGTTCCTGTCTGGACAATCCCTGTCAATTCAGCATTTCTGGGAGACTTGCAGAATGCTAAGCCCATCCAAGGAAGCCRGCTGACTGCAGTCCAAACTGTTGCTGAGCAGAACTCAGCCAGCGTGAAATGCCAGAGCTTGATGGATAACGTGACCTCAGTTCTCACAGCCTGCTTGCTGCGTGCAGACGCAGTCAGGCATCTGGCAGCACTCAAAACACAGACACCCACTAAAAACAGCATTCCTAGACAGGCACGGGATCCCATGGGACAGACAATCAYACGGATTGCTTCACGGAGTCTTCTTGATGGTGGCCCTGTCTGCCCTGGACACACTCTCACAGTCATGGAGCAGGCACAGGATGACTATCATATCATCTGCACAGCGACTTTCGAATACAATTCCTCTTCTTCCTGTCTCTTCCTTACAGGCCTTTGTTTCTAAATATCCAGTTAACCTTCCTTTCCACTGAAAGCATCGGTGCTGCTCCTCAGCATTCCAATAAATCTTCTCATTACTCTTTCTCGTAACTTAGCATTTTTCCTGTCATCTAACTGCACCATATCAAGTCTTGTCTTGAGCACAGCCAGCCCCTGGGAGGACGAGGAGAAGAGGCTGTGGTGCCTACCTCATGTGTCAGGGTCTRACACAACCTTCCCCTGTTCTCTGGAAGGAAGATGGAAGAGTCTTTACCCAAACTTTGTGAACCAAAGGAAACTGCACAAGCCCCTGGCCTTTGGGATAGTAAAAGGCAGTCTCTTTAAAGAAGCCAAGGCTTGGCTTACCAAGAAAGTCAAGAACTTTTCTTCACACTGCAGAGACAACAACATTGGCAATATTATCCATGGCAGTATGAATCTCAAAAATGTAATTGCATGACAAATCTACATTTGTCTAAGCATTACTTCATATAATACTTTGTTAGACAGTGGGAGGGGTAGGAATGACTTTTTCAACAGCTTTATGAAGATCAATATCAGTTTGTGTGATATACAGAGCACAGGCATTATGTGTTCAACAACACGTTAATTCATGTTTTCACTGAGAAAACAATAGTTTCATTAGAAAGAGTGATTTTTTATCTTGTGTAAAGTCATTTTCTTCATTTAATTTTCTTCTCTTACCAATCTTTTCTGAATTATAGGAAGGTTTTTTTTTTTTAAACTTAAACACATGGCAATGTCCACAGAATTATTAAATATTATTGCTTTATATGAAATGAAGTTGGCTAGTCATAATTTTTCATTTTTTAAAGGATAACAAAAATGAAGATGACGGAGGTACATTTTCAGTGAGCAGTGCAGATTTCCCCGTGTTTGCTCTAATGTTCCATTTCAAAATCCCGGTCTTTCTATCCTTTCTTGCACAGGGAATGTCTTATATTTCTTCTTATCTCCAACAGTGGTGGAAAAAACTCTTCCTTGTGTGTGCAGAATTCAGACATTTGGCCAGGCCAAGATATAATCATACAGAAACCCACTTCTGGTGCAGGGTTTTATGAAAGAGCTGGAAAAGCCAACTGTAACAAAACTGACAATAAGAACCGGTTAAAGGAATACAGCAAAGTCTGTCACAGTTGAACTGTTTGGGAACAAGGAGTGTATCTCCTTGCCTCCTTGCCTGGTGTCTGTCCCCACTTCAGCCTCAGTAATGTCTGTGAACAACCCAAATTCCATCTGCTGCCCATAGGCCAGGCAAGTCCCTTCTCTGTCGTCATGCTTGGCAGGAGCCAGGGACAACCCTCTTAGTTTTGCCACCAGCGTTGCTCTCTTGGACAGAACTTCACACCACAATCTGTACATCACTGTTAGCCATGAGCCCGGGAGGGTCCGTGGACAGGGAACAGAGCTTCTCCTCCGGCTTCTCACTTACACCAAGAGGAGAAGTTGGCCCCTCACTTTGTCACTCTTCCACCTTCTGCTGGAGAGTTCTCTCTGTACAAACATTCATTGTGTGGTCCTGCAGCAGAAATCAAAGACTGGAGGGATGCTGAAAGGTATGTTGATTTTGGAGTGTTAGTGTTTTATTCCCGAACTGTTCCTGACTGGAAGAGGAATATCACATTCAAAGATCTCATGACTTATTTACAAATGCCAGCTCTATTTCAGGCATCTAGCAGATGTCAAGGCTGCCTCAGCTAGAAGATTTTGCTTGCTAAGGTATGCTCTGCATGATCACGCAGGTAGTCCTGGATACCTGGCTTGCAGTTGCCCTTTTCTGTCTCTTCTTGGGACTGGGAATTTTCTAAACACACTCAACTATTTCAACAAATACGGAATGGTCAGGGATGATATTCTAGCTGCAGAATACCTATGGAGACCAGCAATATGCTCTTGATAAAACTTATCTCATCCCTTACTGGTCTTCATATGTATCAAATCTTTGTTAATCCTAAAATATTTCTAAAATATTTTAATCCTAAAATATTTCTGTCAGGCCCAGAAGCAATGAAAGAAATGGGAGAACCCTGCATCGTCACGAGGTGATTGTGCTCAATAGATCCATGGATCATTAAACCCTTCAAGCTTTTCCATGGGATCTCCATTCTCCCTCACAGACTCAGTCTCTCTGATACCATTTCTCAGACTTTTATTGGCGTTCCTCCTCCTTTACATAGGTGTGATTAAAAGACACCTCCTTGGGCACATAGGATATGTGTGAGCCCTTAGTCTTCTGTGGCCATACACTTTTGCTCCCTGGCTGCACTCTGAACTCCATGGGCCTGTCCTCAACAAGTACCTCTGTCCTGCTGTGGTCTCAGGGTTACACAGAGCACAGCTTGGCTGCCCTGCCTGGCTTGATGTGAGCTAACCTACAAACTCAAGCTCCAGGCCTCCTGAATCACCTTGAAACTACCATCAAGCATCAAAACGCTCCAGCAGATTTTGGAAATACTTCTCTCACTGCAAGGGGAGACTGCAAGGTTTTTGCAGATTGCAACACACACTGTCCTCACACATTTACAAATGGTGGAAATCTGATGATACTGTGTAATCATAGCTGTATCAGGAGGAAGAGACAGTGTCTAGGTAGTGCAAAGGATGTTAGAGTAATGGGGAAAAGAAGCACAGAAATTAATGCCATTCAGACCTGCCGTTCTTGGTAGCTAGCCCCATCTTGCGTCCCCAGGGTTCTCTTGCTGCTGTCTTGCAAGCTAAGGGTTTTATACAGGACCTACAATGTACCCCTGAGTTGMATGGAACCATCTAACTACTGTGATGGCACCACACTTGGTACTGCTCATTAGCAACCCAGCACATCAGGACATGAAGCTAGAACAGCCAGTGACATCGCTGAGAAAAATTTTCAAAATGAAATTAAGAATCAAGTCAACATGAATAACCCACACCTTATCTCCAAGATGGATGAAGCTCAGCACGAATTCACAGCATTTCGTTGTATGCCGCCGTGCTCCTCTGTCCCTGCCCTGCCCTTTCGTGATGCTCACCGTGCAGCTCCCTCAGGTGGAGCTCTGTTCTCCCTGGATTACCGTGTCTGTCTGCCCAGAGAGCCAGTGCTGAGTTCAAACACCTCAGCTGAGAGGTTCACCAGCAACTGCAGAGGGAGTGCTAAGGAAAAAAAACACTTCTCTTTCAATTATGTTTGCTCAAATCCAGCAAAATGAGCAGCGGTTTGTAACATGCTTAATTATTCCCAGGAATCAAATTCAATTTATGCCTATCATTAAGGAGTCACCATTTGCCCACGACTGCCTCACTGGGAGCTCTGATCACCACGTTTCGTTGTGCAGGAGGCGAATGAATTCTTGTGATTACTTTATCCTCCACCAACCTTTGGGGACTTCATCCGTTTGCTTTTTAAAGCCCTTCTGGTCATAGGATTTGGGAAATACCCTTAGTCTAATATATTGTAAAAACGACTTGGTGCATAACATGATTTGTAGTCTGTAAGAGAAAAATCAAAGCACTCCAGCTGGTCTCCCCCTTTTATATTCAGAAACAGCAGCTTCAGCTAGCAAGGAAGGTCTGAGCAGACACTTGGCTAGGGATGGCGTGTCAGAGACTCCTGGAAGCGCAGAGATGTGCTGCCAGGACTGTGGGTTTCAGCACCTCTTGGTTCTTCAGCTGAGCAATGTGTTGGGCTGGAACTTTTACATGGATTCAACAAAACAACTTGCTCTGTGAATTCGTCTTAATTTTGCCAAATTCTTAATCATATTTTAAAAATAAATAACTCYGACTTCCTGAAAAGATGAGTTTATGCAATTGTGTTGTATCTTTAACGCTTGTCTTTTTTCCCTTAGTAATTCTGGAGACTTTACTCTAATGTCATCTATGTTAACTAGAAAAATTATGTCCAAAATGTATTAAATTTCTGCACATTTCATTAAAAGTGTTATATGGAAGAGGAGAGAGTCTGTCACTCCAGTAAATGTTACAGATCAAACAAACATTCATCAACACATTAAATTACTGAGATACATGTAGTTAATTGCCCATTTCCTTGTTTTCCAGCAGTCCTGTAAAATTCATCCTCCAGTTACAGTCACACTTTAAAAGTTAAAAATGCCCTTTATTCATGGGAAACTCTAATCTAACCACCGGCCAGCCTATTGCGGGACAAAAGAGTTGCAGAAGATTCCCCAATATCTGGCAGTAGCTCATAGAAAACGCATTTCATGGTTGAGGAAGGAGGCCAATAACATCATCAGTACCTGGACAGTGTCAAATTGTAGGAAAGCAGCAGATACCATGCAGACATGGACAAGCTGGAGCGATGGGTTGAGATGAAACCTATGAAGTTCAGTAGGAAGCACTATGTCCTGTGGCAAAATGACCCTGTGCATGAGTTTGGGCTGGTTACTAAGTCACTGGGGAGCATCTCTGCACAAGCAGCTGATAAACAGGCTGGACATGAACAAGCAGTGTGCTGGTGCAGTGGTGAAGACCACCCACAACTTGGCCTCTATTAACAAGACTGTAGCCAGCAAAGAAAGGGAACAGATTATTGTCCTCCCTTCAGCACTTGTGAGAATAGATCTGGAGTTCTGTGTCTGTGTCAGGATCCTCCACTATAAGATGACATTGACAAAGCTGAGAGACTACAGGGCAACCAAGATGAAAGGACAGAAGGACACCCATTGCAACAGGGGAAATTCCACTTGGTCATAAGACCAGAAGTTCTTCACCATGCAGATGACTGAGCACTGGGACAGGTGCCCAGGTGATAGAGTCTCTCTCTGGAGAAGCTTTCAGAACTTTACCAGACAAGGCCTCGAGCAGCCTGCTGCAGCTTCAAGAGTAGCCCAGCCTCAAGGMGGTTGCATTAGAATATCTGCAGAGTTCCCTGCTAGCCCAAGTCTTTCTGTGACTGCTTTTGCAGATATTCAACCTACAGTTCTATCAAGCAGGAGAACTGAACACAGATCCATCTCACAAGGCATCTAGTCCCCACTTACTGCCACTCTGTGATTGTTGGARTTAGCATGGAATGATTGTTCAGAACATTGTTCATGGAATTGTTGTTCAGAAATCAGTCCACACTTACATCATTTTGATATTATTAGCAAATGCTCATTGTTAACTGTCATTAATCAAACTGCATATGGAAAAATCCTTGGTCACTGTTGAGCCCAGGGGGGTCAGAGAGGAAGCGAACGGTTTGGACTCTGTCTAATGTCTGCAAGAGAGTGTCAAACTGCAATGGCCGAGCTGTGAGTGTACTGGTTTGGTGGCACATCCAGCATCTTGCATGTYGGTGGGTCAGTTCCCAAATGGCAACCGCAGATGAATCTGGATGTGCTTGAACTCTTGCTTTTCTTCAATGGCTTGGGGAGCAGCTTTAATCACTATATGACATAGAGAACTCACTGCAGTGAACGCTTTGGGACTATATTTTTAGTGGAGAGGAAATCAGAACTGACAGCGCGACGGCCTGGCTGTAGGGGTAACATGTCTGGGTGATAGATTGAGTTGAGATGAGTGAGTTGAACAGGAGGATTTATCCATTTATGCATTTATGTTATTACTATCATTTGGCTGAAAGAGATTATCTTTTCTTTGTCTGGGCTAGTCTAATGCTGGCCTGATCCTTTTAACCTGTTACTACAGATGTTTAGACAAGACATATATAATCTCAGAAAAATGAACTCAGGTTTTCATATCAGGCTCAAGAAAAACTGAAAGGAATCACAGGAAAACAGGCTGAGATCTTATATTTGGATGTGGTTTTATTGTTTGCTTTCTGTTCATACAAGGTTTGTATGTTTACACAAACAATTCAGCTACTTCTTTTCAATATTCATTAACTCACCATACATCCAGATGAAAAGATCTATAAAAATCTAATCTATTAAAATTAGAGCTGAAATTCTTCTTCACCTGTGAGACTGGGCCAAAACTCAATCCAAAATCTTGACATATCACATCTGTCASAATGGCAGGATTGGACTCAGGACCTGAGAAAAATCTTTACCTAAGTATGCAGGATTGGGAGTGAATGACTTCCCTGCCTTCTCTGCCTTCTTTACATCCATTCAGAAAATGTCCAGATGTCCCCAATTTTTCCAGAATTCTGCTAGCCTGTTTCTACCTGCCTTCCTACATCTGATTGGAATAGTTCAGCTGTGCTGCCACCAACATGAGCATGAAGCAGAGCATGTCTTCACCAGGACAGCCAAGCACTTGCTCATCTGTGGAGGAATTGCCGTGCAGTCATACACCTAAGCATGAACAGAAGCTTGATCTAGTGCTAGCTTGATCTAGTGCTAGGTTAARAATGACACAACATTCTTCTGAGGCTAAGAAACATGATGTGACTCATCAATCTTCCACTCAAAACAGAAACAGCATAGGAAAGGATGTTTCTTCTAGAYAGCCACAAGGTCTGGAAAGGTTTGTGTGAAGTGGGTCAGAAAGCTGATGGAGCCCAAACAGGATGTAATTGCATTCCTTCTTTCCCATTCCTTCTTTCCCTTTTTTCCTTTCTTTCACAGATTGGGCTGTTTGGCTGGACTCCGTGTGGTGCAGTGCACTTCAGCTTGGCCAAAAGGTCGGTGTAAGTACTGGCCACTTGCCCCATGACMGAACATTCAAGGTTGGAAGGGACCTCTAGAGATCATCTAGTCCAAGATGATGGATGACAGGTCTATAGTTCTATAGCATTGAACCTAAATCTAGGATACAGTTAAAGAGTTGTAGTTAAAGGTGTCTATACACCCATATAAGCAGAGCCACTGTTAATCTTTTCTTGTAATACAGTCTTTTAAATAGATATACAAGGACATACACACAATTCACTCTAGGAGACTATTAATACTATATTTGTTCATTGATTGCTTCTGACAGCAAAACACTGTCAACTGATTCTTTTATTTTAACCCTTGGAAACCCAGTTATATTCAAACAAGAAAATGGAAAGCAACTATAYGCACAAAATCATTGTAGAAACCCAACTGCTGATATCAGAGATGCTGGTGGATGCTGGTGAGACCAGGCAATATTTTCTGGACAGGAGGCTTTTTATCTTACATAAATAAAACATTGATACTTTTATACATGACAAGTTTTAATTAGTCTTGAAATCAGTATTTTCCTGTTGGGCCCTAAGCATTCAGGATTATGTCTAACAACAATTGGGACAATTTGCTGCAAAACTGCAGGTCAGCCAACATTTCTGTTAGGCTCCAACCTAAGCACAATCACAGCCACTTCCTGAGGTACCCTCAGCTCCATAATTCCCGCCCTGCTCCCCTGACAACAGAGTGATCAGCCTGATCTCCCAAACCTTTTGCAAAATAACCTGGTATTGTCCTTTGAATTGATTTAAGCCAAGTGTTAACCACCTAAGAATTGTCCAGCCTATAGCACCTCCATTCCAACCAAAAATGCTGTAAGAAAGCATATTGTGCATTTTGTCCTTCAGAACTGTAACCACACATAGCTACAAATGTGCTGTGCCGTGTGAACACCGATTTAGCTCCTCAGGAGAGATCCTGGTCACTGTTTATTTTAATTAGCTAATAAGCATCTTCCCATTTTCCCAAGCAAAGCTATCCACTAATCTATCTCCAAATATGCAGAAACGTTTTTCTTTCCCTGGAATTCTATTCTTGGGGGTGAATTTTGTGTTTGTGAAGATATTATTTGTTAATTTGATTAAATGTTGTCAGCTTGGCAGCTGTAAACCTAGCTTAGTTACAAGAGATAGGCAGTTCAGTTTCTGCTTCCTTGCTAAGCYGACAAAGAACATTCAGAATGCTTCTTTTCACACTTTATGTATTTTCTCTTGAAAATACATATTCATGCTATTTTGATATAAGAGCTCAAGTGGGAAAATACRTTTGCATAAGCACTTAGATGAGAATATTTGCACAAGTAATTAGGACATGTTTGTTTTTCACAAGTGTTTATTTGAAAGGAAATGTTTTTCTACCAAATATTCATGAATAAAAGAGGTCACGAATACAGACAAAGTAATTCATAGGGATTAGTTTGCAAGAAGATTTCCCTGTGTGTCTATAGTATTTCCATTCATCTCTGGCTGCTATATAGCTAGTCATCTGAAAACCTTGATGAGCCCTGACAAAGCCTTTCCAAGTTTGCAGGGTCATCTGGGCACTGATAGAGGCATGTCTTAAAGCACAGAGTTTTAGCTAGTATTAAGGATAATAAGAAATAAGAATATTAATTATAATAAAATAATCCTTGCCTGCCATGAAATCCTGAGTCTGGGCTAACACCTGTTCTTTATTTTTGAGGTAATGTTCTTAATGCTTCCTGAGCCCATTAAATTGAATCCAAAGGATGAGGTGCCACTGTGTTTCTTATAAATCTAGGAGATTTATTACGAAGACACTGCTTAAGTCTTTCCTTCCTCTTAAGAGCATGCTATTGATTCCAGAGCTTCTCAATGTGCTGCTCCCACTTCATGCAAGAGCATGGTTTGAGCTCCACAGCATGGTGCTCTGCTGCTCGGGCTGTGTGCTCAAGATGGGACTGCTGATTACAGAATAATTACGGCCCTGCATTCTCTCATCCAGCCTTTTGAAATCCTGTATGCAACATCAGGGTGGCCAGTGAGGTCTACTGTGCTGATTCCACTCTCTTCAGGATGAAAGGGGTCATTTTCACGTACGATTTCTTCTTCACTGAAGGGATGAGTACAGGGAGGCATGAAAGGATCTTTGTTTAGGATGTAATAATGTCACTAACTTCCTACTGCCATGCAGGTTTTAGCTAATCATGTAGATTGGGATACTTTGAAAGAAAATCGAAGACTGGTGATTGTCAGGTACCTTTGGGGCCTGGGTTCCACAATCCTCTGGGATCTCTTGAAGAGTTCAGGCAAAGCCAGAACTATCAAATGTTGGTGCAGTAGGTTTCACATCTCAAGACTGCCTGAGGCCCTCATCAACTTTCTCATTGGCTTCTCTCTCAACAGACACACCCTCCACTTTCTTTTACTGCCTGCTAGGCTAGTGTAGGCTTTCACAAGCATGTTCCAGCTTTCAGCTCCAACTGACAAAAAGAACTCTTAGAGATGATGCAAGAACATAGCATTTAAGATGACCTTGAGTGTGCAAAGAGGGTTCAACTGGAAGAAGATATGAATAGGAAATGGGAGGGCTTAACTTCAGGGGCAACCAAGGACTAATGTGGTCTGCAGAAGTTTCAGCACTGTCCTCTGCCAAGCAAGGAAAGCATTTGGATGAGCATGGGGTAAGAGGCATCAACATTGCCACCTGAAAGAGAGGTAGAGCTGCGGTCTATGGGATTGCTTCCCAGGGATGGGTTTCCTGCAGCAGGCAAGGTAAGGCAGGATTTTCTAGAGTGATCCAAGACCAAAGAAATAAACCTTACTGTGTTACTACAACTGCTCAATTGAATTATCTTAATAAAGAAAGAAGTAAGATACAAATGTAAGTAAATACATGGAGAACTGATCTCTGCAGCATCGTTATTCTAGTAGTGAAATACATACAGAACAAGAGCTACTGAACGGAAACTGCAGCTAGAGATAGTCAATCTGAAAATATCTGTTAAAGTAAGCAGTCCCCAGTCAATGTATGATGAATCTGTTTTGAGGTCTCCTTCAAAATATCTGTTCAACTGAAAGGTTCCCTTTGAACTGGATGGAGATTTTCCACATAACTTGCTGTAGGAAATCACTGCTTCTGTCATGCAGGTGCTCAGATGAGGCTGGGAAAACTTTACCAGTGCAGTCAAAAGAGTCCCCATGGCAATACAATTCACATGGTTTGGCCTTTATAGTGCAAGGAAATTTCTAGGGCAAAATACAGCATCCTGAGAAAAGCAGGTTCATGCTATTTTAAAATTTTCTCCATCTGGATTTTGATGGTATGGAAACACTACTTGAGCTTTGCCTCCTTGCTCATCCTTAATGTACATGGTCCTTCCTGCCTCCAGGATTCATGAATCAGTGAGTATCATGGTCATTCTCCTGCTGTACCATTTCCAACYGGCAGCACATCTGACTGATGGCAGTGATGGTTTTGATTATCAGCTTGTCCTGCTCCATGGAAATGTGTGGAAGCTTCTCAGGAAATATATACAAACCATTGGATAGCTTAGACCGTCTCAGTGGTGAGTTTTGCATCTTGAAGTTGATTTGGTTTATTTTTCTTCTGAGAAGGAGAATTTAGTGAAGGTAAAGAACCTTTTCCTGAAAATCCTGGGACTAGGATTCTTTGTGTGTTAAACGCGCTGATATAATTCAACACATTACACCCCCTTTTCCCTTGCGATGGCAAGGAACTCAGCTTGATAAGGGATATGAATGCACTTGCTAGCTTGCAGGCAAGCACAGCTCCATCTGCTTTAAGACAGGGACACAGTCGGTTGAGCAAAGGATACAACTACAGCAGCAGGAAGCTCCTTGCAAGTTCTAAGGATGCCGAGATGGAAGAGTTTGGCAACATTTCCCAAGAAATACTCAGCGACCCCAGAGGAGGAGACAAATTCTGTTATCTTTTGGAAAAAATCCTCCTTCAAGAAGCAGCCTCTTCCAATTCAGGGAGGACCAGCATGTGCACAGTATGAACCTCAAGGCCTTCTCAGTAAAAGATAGAATCAAATAGGAGGAGTTGGAAACACTTTTCCCAAGCAGTATTTTATAAAGACAACATAAATTTGAGCTTTGATACACTTCGCCTCCAAAATGACCTTCAGGTGACCTTACTTTCCAGTGTGAGAATAGCAGCAGAAGTGGTTTCAGTCCACTGCAACTGGAATGAATCRGGCAGTTTGCCAAGTGAGTATCTGCTGGGTTAATCACTGTGCAAATCTAATCAGGAACCGAAGTGTGCCAGGCTCATTAAGGAAATTAAATTCACCTCCAATTAAAGAGAGAGCTATGARATTCCATCATGTAGAGGTGCCCCCAGGCTGTACCTCCCCAAAATGATACCAGCTCCAGTTCTTCTGAACTGAATGTTTGCTGAACATGGGAAGAATTTTCAGGTGCAAGGAAGTGAAATGACTCTTGTGCTTTCCCCTGATGCTGTGTGAGGAGTTTGTGATACTCTTACTAAGTCACCTCGTGAGTCACAAGCAACTTCAGTGGTAGGATTTTCAAGGAGCACTTGCCAAGAGAAGGCTGAGGACACGGGTAGTAACTGGAACATCTCATTTTGCAAGAATGTTCCTGGGACCTGTGTGCACCTTTACAGATTCTCACTGTTCCATACTGAATCTTTTTGCTGAACCTGCATGTCTGCACTTCTGGACTTCTAAGTAGACTTTCTCCATCCAGATACAAAAAAGAAATTTGTGAGAATACTGGAGTTGCAAAACCAAACAGTTAAAATTGTAGAGATGCTGAATTGAAAGTTATTCAAGCTTCATTTGCCCCTTTGTCTTCTATGATTAGACTAATCTCATCACTACTTTCAAAATCATCTCCTCCGTCAGCACTGCTCCTAGACATTAGCGGATTTCAGRGAAGAACTTCTAGTATGTTAGGTCAAAATGTGTGTTTGGTCTAAGTCTGGGAATGACTTTGGAGCAGAGCTGTGAGCAAATGAAACCAGCTCTGGTAACTTGCTGGGACTGCAGATTTAATTTCTGGTCTCCTTTTCCTTCTCTTCTCCAGTACTCAAAGGAGAGACTCCAATACTCAAATCCACAAAGATTTAGGCCTTACTTTGATTTGAAGGTGGCCAACACAAATGGAAACCTTGAAGGTTTCCCAAACATTTGTGTTCTTGCTCCCCTCATACCTTCACTGACTACTTCAAATCACAGTATTCTCAAAATATAGCCAGGATCTGAACTGCTTCAGGTTTATGCCCAGGAACTAGCACTACATAACTGCTTAGAAAGAAGCCAGCATAACTGAATAGCTCCAGACTCTGCCCCTATGATAAGTTGTCACAGCTGACCAAGAAATTGCAAACAAATCATCCAGTTCAACCCAAGTCTGTATCTTGCGTAGCAATGATGCCTCCTCAATGTGATAACAGTCCAACAGACCCTGAAGTCTGTTCAGTAACTGTTCAGTGGTCCAGGAGTAAAAGAATCAAGACCCAAGGCACCAAGAGCCCATGGAAAGCCCTGCCTTGAGCTATGATAGAGACCTTATGACGAGACAGGAGTTCAAGCAGAACATTTTCTCCAAAATAAAACACAGATGCCAACCTTTTCTAACAAACTTCTAACAAAAGCAAAGGGAACCTGCACATGAAGACCTTTGTTTAATAGGCCAAGAAGACATCTTCCTTTGCAGCACAGTGACAAGACAGATGTGATGTTGGGAAGTCCACCTGAATTACAAATTCGACCTCTTCTTCAGATATGACATACACCTGCTTTTCAGAAACATCTCATATCTATAATGCTCTCAGGCAAGTGTTTTGTCCTTCTTCTTTCTCTATTCCTCCCTTGTTAACAAAAAAGCAATTAAAAATGCTTTAGACCATGACAGCTTCAGGTTCCCTCCTCCACAAGGGGAGTGCACAATGGGAGAACCTATGGCCTAACTGTCCAGCACACCCTCTCTCTTCTTGGGTAACACATCCCTTAGAGAAACCAGTCGTGTCTTCAAATCCCTGTTCTCCAGCAAGCAGGAAAGAAGTCTGAGCTGAAATATCTCATATTTGGACCGAGCTGAAAGGAATGAGGAGTACAGAAAAGAGAATTCTTTTTCCATTGTATAAATGGTTTTGTCCCCAAGATGATAAAAAGCCTTTTTGATATACTGGAAATAAACATCTTGATTTTTGTCTAAACTTTTTCATATGTTCATTGACAGGAGAGCAAGGTGATTATCAGATCTATCTGTGAATTTTTATCTGTGCTTTAGAACTAAAAAAAAMCCCTTTGGTTACCAGAGATTGATGAACTGCCGAATTCAACAGGACTCTGCCATGTGCCATAGAATGACTGAATTGGAGGGGAGTTTACAGCTCTGCCAAGGTCAAGATTAATACATCAGTTGCTGTTCTACAGTCTCATGGAGCTGGATGAGGAACTGATTTTTTTTTTCCCCTTGGCTGGGATTAGCAAGAACTTTCTTTCTTTCCTCCTTTCCTTTCTTTCTTTCTTTCTTTCTTTCTTTCTTTCTTTCTTTCTTTCTTTCTTTCTTTCTTTCTTTCTTTCTTTCTTTCTTTCAGGGAATTCAGAAGCAGGTAGGGTTCATAGGCAGATGAAATTATCTCCTTCAATGCATTTCACATGATATGTGTCTGCATCTTATATAGTGTGCAGAAATATTACTGATTTTATGACATGGTATGATCCTCCTAGAGAGGTGTTGACACTTGCATGGGTCTTCTGAAACTCTGGATCAACCTCTTTCAGACTGATCTCTGGTCTCCTTGTTCTTATTGAATTAAACCACATTTCATAAGCACCCTATTGAGATCAGCAGAATATAATGTAAACACCAGATGTTGTAAACACCAAATGTTCTTCAACACCAAAGCTAGGAGAGCAGCTCTAATCTTTAAAAATCATTTATGTATAAAGATTTAATTCCCCTTTCTCATTCTGGGGCCTATTTGACAAACTTCCCTCCTTCCTTCCTTTCCTCCCTCTGTCCTTTTATCATATTTCCTGCATCTGAATGCCACTCTAATGGGTTTTTGTCCCTCTTCTACGTGGATGATGTCACCATCAGTGTGTGGGTCTCACGCTGGTGTTACTCCTGCTGCATATTCCAGCCTACGCTTGCCGTCTGACTGGTACATTTAGCTAAAGGTCACTTTGCACATCTTGTTAAGAAGCAGGATCTATTCCCAACTCCCAAGCTGTCTGAAGTGTCACCTTTGAATTCTCCTAGGGTTTGGTCCTGGTTTTCCTTAGTCCTATTCCCCTGGATTACCTTGTATTAAGCCAGGGGTATTTTCTTCCCTTGCATGAAGCGTGGTTGGCTTTTCCAGTGTGGAAACACTAACTGCTTCTGAGCATAACTTTCSTCTGGAGATCTGGAACTGCCCAGGCTAACTGCTTTTTGCATCTGGTTAATTCTTCCCAGGTTTCAAAGTGTTCAGGAGATGCAAGGACAAAGAAGAACAATGAAGGTCCGGACGAACCCTTTTCACATGATAGCAAATAAACATTCAAAGAGCAAAGCTGCTCTACTTGCCAGCTCTGCCAAGGGCCTGCGATGGGAATCTGGAGTTCAAGTATGAGGAAAAGCTCSAAGAATCTTTCAGTGGGCTATGAGGGATGCAAAGACCTTTTTACAGAGCAGAGAGCTCATCACTGCCCCAAGGGTTAATTAGCAGCATCCTTTGCCTTTGGAGGTGTTCATCTAAGTGCTTCCTCTGTGAGGGACGTCACCTTTGTTGCCTGGATACAGCATTGCTGGGGGTTTTGGGGAAGGTACCTGGAGCTTCATTAGAGGAGGATGTTAGTGGGATTTTTAGATCGAGCTGCACTATGTAAATTATTACCCAGGGCAGCCCCGAGGCAAAGTGACTGCCTGTTGTTATCAGTCATGCATCACATCCAAGCACTGACAAGACAAATAAGGGTAGTTGTCTTTCTGCAATCAAGGGGATGTCATTAACTGGTAGAGACCCGGCCAGGTGCTCACCAGCATTACCCAGCAGGACAAAGTGAGGGCATGGAGCATCCCCAGGGGCAGCAAGGAGCAGCCAGGGAAACCTTCTTAGCAAAGTACTAACACCCTTAAGCTAGCCTGTGGGATGAAGATACTTCATAGTAGCGCAGCGATCCCAATTCACGGGCATCCAGGCATCATCTACACCATCTGCAATTCACAGGAGAGGGCCTTTATTTCCTCTGCTAAAACCACCCTGCCCTCCTGATTGCCAAGTTGGGTGAATTCTMTGGAGTTCACCAGGAAGAGCAGTGGTTCCTGAGCCAAGAAGAATTAAATGAGCAGGAAGAAAGRAGTCAGTAGCAAGCACAGAGCTGTCTCTCATTGCTTGGAGAGAGGTTGGRAGTATAAAAGTAGAAAATGAAAAAGATCAGAGAACATGGCTGTTGTTTGCCACTGTTTTTCTTCTGTGTTACACAGCCTTACCTATGCTGCGAAATTGCAAGCCCAGCTCATGGAAGCAGCACATTTSTGCTGAAAATCACCCTGAAAATCTTACTCAGCTGCTGCTAGACMCATAGATGCCCAAAAGGTAAGTTTGGTGGCCCCAAAAGTTGTACTTTGACCTGCTTGGTGGATGGTGCTGTCGACAYTGGCCTCCATGGTGTGCACATCTGGGAACACCTTCCTTACCTCAATTCTGGATGGGCCAAGACAACATCAGCTKCTTCAGCCTCAGCAAGGCCTGGTTTGGGATCCTGGAACATTCCTGGCACATGGGAATGCAAGGGAAATAGGAGCATCTCATGCATTTCCTCTGAGGTCTTTAGGRGAGGGTGAGCCTGTCCCAGAGACGCCCTTTCTCAACAGGTACTTTGGCCATGAGTCTGTGAAGTCACCCTACAACTTGCTTTTCCCAGTCTGAGGTGTATATAATACAGCTGATGCAAAATGAAGGGTCTCAAAGTGATCTGGGACTGAAAGTCTTCTGCCGAGTTCGGCAAACTGACCCCAGAAATCCATCTTGGGAGACTGGGGAGCTTTTCTGCAGAAGTGCACACGTGTCCTTGGTGACTGTGTGGGAGGGAGGTCCTTGTGCACTCTGCAACCACAGTGAAGGAGATGAACTGGAAGGCAATCTTTCCTTGTGCTGTGAGCAGCAGGGCATCCTCCTCCTCCTCCTTCTCTTTCTCTTAAAATGAGGAAGCACCAGAAAAGCAGAGCTTGGATTCCTCTGCACCTGCTAGTCAGGAGCACCACATGGCCTTCTCTAGTCACTGCTTCTGCTTAATGTACAACTAGAAATTAAACGAAGAGGTAACATGCAGAAGCATCGGTAAAGTAAATAAACCACCCTTTTCCTACTTAATCTTTGTTTCAGAGAGGAAATTGCATGCTGAAGTCTGGCTTCTGTTCTAAGTTTCTGCCTGGGGATGGGCAGGAAGCAACAGCAGATAAAAGAGCAGCCTGTTTTGAGGCCTGTTTGCAGGTGTGCAGGCGGAGCAGAGCAAACCTGCACACCAATTTGTGTCACTGTGAGGATTTTAATGAAGAGGAGACTTCGTGCTACATGAGTGAACCTTGCTCAGGTTCCTTGAAAAGGAAAAAGGCCAGTATTTGTCAGGTTAATGCTAAATGTGAAAATCATTCTGGGGACCAGTGAAACCCTGACATTTTCCATGCTGATTCGTTTCCTGCCCCCTCCCACCTGCACAGCCACAAGTGTTTATGCTTTCTGGAGATGAAGGCATTGACTTAGTTCAAGTTGAGATTGCAGGATAT
>NW_020455566.1:4221367-4307911 GCF_003342845.1 Nothoprocta perdicaria
AAGTAGCATAGGCTCCCCAAAGTCCTCCATACTTATTTAAATGTCCATCATTGGCTTCATCGTTAGACCATTTTGGTGCAATTAGAGGTCTTAATGGCACTTCTCTTCATTTGAATTGGCAAGAACTCAACATAGAGYGACCCTTAGCAAAATGGTTAGGCAGCTCATCTTGGTTCCAGAGGGCACTGAGACTGAATGTTGCCCTTCCCAAAGGTGACTATGGGCCCATTCGCAGTTTCCACAGTTTGTTTTCTTCCACCTGTTGCCCTGTAAACTAACCTACAGAGTTTTGCCATTTGTTCTTATAAATTAAAGGGGATAACAATGCGTGACTCTGATGTGTGTTAAGTACTTTCCCGTTTGTCTGGAGGATACTGTGTTCCAAAAGATGACCTGTCCTCCTACCTTCCCTTGTTGTATAGAGACAGTATTTCATAACAGAGTTTTGAACCACTAAATCAGAGGCCTTAGACTAGTGAGCCTGGAGGGCCAGCTTCCACCAGGTTGTAAGATGACTTCTCACTTACTGCGTATAAATCAGCTTATTTCATTTTGACTTAAAATGCTAGACCATATAACACACATAATGTTTGATAGAATGGCTCACTACCAGCTCARCCATCTGGGAGCCTAACCGGTATGGGAGCAGGGAATCCACATGGAGCAGTAACTGTGTCTCTCATCCTAATACAAGTTAAAAAAAAAAAAAAGAAAAAGGACTTCAGGAAATAAGTTGCTAGGGACCTGACCTAGTTATCTAAAGGAGAAAGAAAGATTATCTGCTATCAAGGGATTAGCCAGCTTCACTATCAAAAATATCTGGGACYGGTAGCTCTGAAAGCCTATGAATATGCCAGGTCCAAACTGCATTGCTGCATTTCAGTTCTATATTTCAGTAAGGTCACAGCTTCCCTAGCCCAGCACACCTGGGCATGGGCAATACAGGGTGCAGAAGGCAAAAGGGAAAAGGCATCACTGCAGGAGATGCCAACAGTGCAAGTGAGAGAGCTGCTTGCATTCCCATCAGTAAGCCACCCTCAKGGGTTCACTGCATATAAAGTATGGTCAAGCAGCAAAATCAGAGACTTAGATTGGACAAAGTGAGACTGGTAATTTTATTACACATATCCTGTCTTCAGGGCACTTACAAGACTCTAGATCTCCATTAGTTTTTAGATGTCCATTAGATGGACATTAGATGGACTAGATGTCTATTAATTTTTAGAGTCTGGCATAACAATACAAAAGTCCTTTCAGCCTCTGCTGGGAAAGGTTGTGTTTAACTCCCCATGTCAAGCAACAGACTTCCAGTTCTGGTCTTTCATGAACAAAACAAAATCCCAACCTGCGAGCAGCTGAACTGGGAGAAAGAGGATGCAACGTGGCCATTGCCCCACAACCTCTTTCACCACACTGCTCCTGAACAAAACCATCTCACGCTGAGCACTCATCCTCTTGTTTTCCCCCACTCTGACACCAGGGCAGCAGTATGGATTATTTTCCTGAGTAAATTTTAAACCAGATGCATCCATTTCTCTCCTCCAGTAGGCAATTTGCATCTGTTCTCTGGTGGTGATAAACGATGGTGCAGCCCCACACAGAGCATTAGGACACCATTGTCATATAAATACTCAGAAATGATACCGCAGTGCAAGGTAAATTTCTGCAGAAACCAATTCTAAGTAGTGGTTTAGTAAGCTGACTCTCTCTCGTAGTGACTGTGCTACTATATGAAGTCACCTATGCTTGAAGTAGGGATGGATCTTGTGTTCCTGACCTTCCATGTAACACAATGTCACAGAAAGAAAGTGAACACCCCAGGAAAGTGACCACTGCAAGAACTGGTGTTGATGGAACTGCTGCACACAAGGAATTCAGTGACCCCTGCTCCACTCATGTCAGGCATGCAGGAGATGATGAACAAAGGGACTAAACCACAGAGCTGAAACAGGCAGATAAAAGGAGTTGAGCTCAATATCTGTCTGTAAAAGATCAGAGAACTTGGGGATGAAATGTGCAATATCTCCTTTGTCATGTTAACAATCCCTGAAGTGAAAGATGCTGTTATAAAGAGATCCACACTCAACATCTCCTTAAGCTGCAGAAATTTGCAAAAAGGCAGGAGGCATTAAATGGAAAAAAAAAAAAAAAAAAAGAAAAGGAAAAGGAAGGCAGGAAGGCAGGAAGGAAGGAAGGAAGGAAGGAAGTGCCAGAGGTAGATGAGCTCTGTGGCTTTACTGACAGCAACGAGGACAACAGAATCTTCCTAGATACTGCTGCAGCAGGGGAGGGAGATGGGAGAAGCAGGTGTGACAAATATTCTTGCAATCTCCCCRTGTTGCTCAGGACAGGTGTTATTGGAGGCTGCCTCTGAGGAGACTGCTGATAAGCCAGAGGTCCTGTTTCCTTCGATGAGCTGAGTACCTGGGACTGGAGATGGTATTGTCAATAGTGTGTCAGTGGTGAGTTCTCAGATGTCACCACAACAGCAGTTCAGCTAGRCCAACTCTGCAGTTCTGCAAGGAGCAGTGTGTTGTTGTGATGATGTGGTGGGTAGTGAAGGTCCTGGTAATTGTCCCAAGGAACATCCTACAATTCCTCCTTTAAGGTACATTGTTCTCTCTTTTCCAACCATTCAGTCTGACCATTTCTTTAACTGTGGCACAGTACAATGATAATAGGTCAAAAGAGACAGAGTTTAACAATGTCCAGGTACTTATCAAGGGTAAAGGCTACTCACTTGTCAGCAATACAATATACACAATACAATAGAATAGCAGATAATAATCAAGGAATCTCAAATGGATGAGGAAGGATAGAGACTGTTGCAACACTCATTAGCAACAAGGCCAAGGTCACTACAGAAAAAATTGAGGAAATGCCTACTATAATTTGAAAGAATCTTCTACGAAGAGCTTAGCAATGAAAATATAGATAATATGCATGTGGCTTCTTTAACACCTCTCACAAGAACACTGGTATTCTCAGTAGATCTCTTCAATCTAGTGATATGCCCATTCATAACTCCCTACGATAAGGTKGTTTTGAAACCGAAAGACAAGACTTCACATAATACGATTCCTAGAGGTGTCATAACTAAGAGCCTAGAAACCGTCATCAGGAATAACGGTACAACTTTCTCTTAAAGAAGCCTTTATATAAGGAGAAGTCATAATTGTGAGTAAACAAAGGATTTAAGCTGTACAGGTAGCTTTTCTAGGGGCTGGCTCCAGTGCTTCAGTTGAATTATGCACCTAACTGGGACTCTGAGCCACTGAATGAAAATGAAGTCAATGAAAAGTCAATGAAAGTCAATGAAAAGAAGCGAGCTTGGGAGGAGAATTTTTGATACAAAAACTTCATTAGAAACAGAATTACATGATCTCACATTCTTAACACCTGTCAGCTCAGTGCATCAGCATTGGCAATCAGTTTGTCTTGCCTTGTAAACAAGTGTGTAATCACAGCACTCCATCACAGCATTCACAGGAATACACCTGGAAAGTCAGACTTGTTTTTAAAGAGAAATCCAATAAATAGCTTCTAGACTGACAGATGCAGAGATTGCATCTCTGGGAATGTAGCTACTGAATGCCTTGATTTCATTAATGATAATGAGTGTTTCCAAGCCTGTTTGTCCATAGTTTCATTCAACAGATGCCATAGTTCTTGCATAGTAATACCTCCTTCAGACCCATCTAKCAATGCATGACTCATAGTAGCTTCAATACCATGAAGTGATGCAAGCATATAGCCCTTTATTGTCTCTTTTCATCCAGATAAATGAATCAGATGTCAAGAACTACTTGACATTCTTGAAGATCTGTGCATGCTGGTGAGCCTATCTCCAGACAATTTCCCTGTTGAGAAAGCAACAAAGGGCTTCGGCCACTGTTYTCTGTGCAATAGGAAGCTGTGGTAGAAGTTGAGCAATCCCAGGAATGTTTGAAACGCCTACTTGAGTTTTGGCTCTGAAGCCTCATGTTTTGCCTTTTCTGCATTCTGTCTGGTGGGTGTTTCAGTTTCTCAATTCCTGCTACTAAATCTCAGTTCCTTTGGCATGATCCTTCTCTCCTTGACAGAAGCCCAAAGCTGCATTTGTAGAACAGAGTGCATGGGATGGAAGCAGAGTGAGGCAGATGGGAATGCACACAAATACATGACCAGCTCTTGCTATAGCAGGAGAAAGGAGGGGAACCAACCATGACATAACGTTGTCTGAACAAACATCAACATCCTGTGTATGACATAGCATCTAGGGTCAGAACTCACCTCATTCTGATGGGGACATAGAAGGGGAAACACCTGGCCAGTGGTATTATATGGTATTATTCCTACCAGCATGGACGGTGACCTGAGCTATTGCTGTTAAGTTCTGCATGTTCTCTAGCAATAACCAGGAGGCAAGACATCTCGTTGTTTGAGACTATGACCTCTATGGACATCATCCTTTTGAATAGATAAGCAGCTCCCTAATCTAGTCTGTAATGGGACACTTGCCCTCTGAGATGTGTGTGTGTGGCTCTGAATCCTGCAGGTCTCTCACTCAAGTTCTAAGTTTGTTGTTGTTGTTGTTTAAACACAACAGTGAGAATTAGTAGCCCAGAAACCCCAAGTATAGAAGCTCCACCAGCTGTTGGACTTAAAGGAGTCCAGTGGTTCACAGTGATCCACGTCTGTGCTCGCAGCTGAGTTGTTATGCCAGCTTCATGGTAATTACAACCACACACCTTACAACTGGAAATGGACAAATGATGAGATACATTTCTATGATATCCCAATGGTTACATTTTGAAGTCARTTTTTTCTGTGTCTAATCTCAATTCCAGGAGTCTTCACGTGTATTTCTTCTTTCYTAAACCATGAACTCACAGCAAGACTTTGACAGGCAGAGAACTGCATGTCGTTTGTGAAGTTATTGCGACCAGTATGCACAGAGGCCTGAGATATTGCTTTCCTGTGCATTCTTCCCTCATATACTGCTTTTCCAGAGAGGCATATTTGACTGCCCATGACTAGACCATGACCATATGCCCAGATGGTGATCGGAGTTGCCATGGCCAGAGGTTGCAGGCTGGAAAGGAGCAATACTGTAAGACACTGGAGCATTTCCCATCTCTCCAGGTTGAAAATATCTCCTGGCTCTTGCTCTGGAAGAGACACAGGAGCTTTCTGGCCCTCTTTCGCCTCTCTATGAGCAAAAGAAGCAATGACTCTGGCCACCCCTTTGATCTGACTAGGTTGGAGGAGACCCAGCCCTGTATCTCTCTTCATATGATGTGATGCCACTAGGCAGAAAGGGAAGGCACATGACTGGGAGATCTGAGAGATGAGGTGAGGAGCACGGATACAGAGTGCAGGCAGTAAACTCATGGAGTAAACTCCATGAGAGTGTTGAAGCCTTTCTTACCCTTTCAGTAACTTTATCAGTAACTCCCTGACTCCGTCCTTCATTCCCTTTCTTCCTTTTTCTCTTCTAATTCCTGGAACTGTCACCTGATCTTTCAACACTTTCATTCTGGAATACTCTTCTGACAGAGAAGGATATTGCTTTCCTTAGGGTAGCAGTTGGAAAGAGCTCCCTAGCTGAATCAGTACTCTTAGTTTGGCTTGAAAATGTGTACAAAAGGCTTCTCAGAGGACCAGGAGCTTTTATAAAATTTATAACATTTTCCCTATTGCATATTGCAATTCCCTATTCCCTATTGCAATGATAGCTTTCTAATTTGTCCCTCATAGTGCTATATATCTGGAGTAAAATTCTTAAGCTGGTGGAAGGATTGTCTTGGCAAATATTTAATAACACACCTTTCAATGCAGTATCAGCCAGAGGCATCCCCCTTTGTGCTCTCCCTCAAGCTCCCAAGAGTAACCAGATCATACACAATGTGCAAACTTGGCAATTTCACAGAACCACAGAAGGGCTGAGGTTGGAAGGGACCTCTAGAAATTATCTAGTCCAACCCCCATGCTCCAGCAGGGACAGCTAGAGCACGGGGCAAAGGGTGGCGTCCAGGCAGGTTTGGAAGGTCTCCAGAGAAGGAGACTCCACAGCCTCCCTGGGCAGCCTGTTCCAGGGCTCTGGCACCCTCACAGTGAAGAAGTTCTTCCTCACATGGAGATGGAGCTGCCTGGGCTTCAGCTTATATCCCTTGCCTCTTTATGGCCTCACTGGCCATCAGTGGCCCCTTCTTCCATACATCCACCCTTCAGGTATCAAATCTCTTCTTAACCTTCTCTTCTCCAGGCTAAACAGGCCCAGCTCACTCAGTCTTTCCTCATATGATGTTGTGATTTGAAAAATTTCACTCTTTTTCATTTCAGGGGTTACATATTGAGAGCAGAGACCTGTTCAATAAGCTGCAGCCTAGGTAAGACCCAAGTAGCATGCAGAGACACAGGAAGATATTTCCAGAGCAAATCTCTAGCACATGCTGTGARCAGCACCTGGTTTCATGGTCCCAGTCAACCCCAGAATGGGGTCATGGAGTCCTGGAATGTTCTTCATCTTCTACCCCTTCACTGAGGGTAGAAGCACATTGGGAAGCAGGGGTTATCTCTGTGTGGCACAAGCTGGAAGGCCAGAGGAGCATCAGTGATGACCAGCCAGGGTGAGGAAGTCAGCTGGGCAGTGGTTTGACATGCCAGCAGGTCTCAGTCCAATCCACGSAGTCCAGGACCAAAATATCCAATCCGGGATGAGCTGGCATTCAGGGGCTACTTCTAAGGTGTCTCTGCAAGACAAGACAACCCATGACAGCAGGCCTTAGTCCCCAGGCAGAGCCCACATTTCTGGAAATGATTTAAGGATGTGTAAATTGAAAATCTCCTTTGGGGTAGATGAAAGGGACAGAGCAAAGGCAGGCCCTGCTCAGGAAGGAAGTGCTGCAATGTGCAGCTTGCAATGGCAAGTTCCTCCAGTCTCCCGAGACTTCTGTATCCTGCCAGCCCAAGCTGTGGCCATTCATCCCTTGGAGCAGATCCTAGAAATTGTGGCCAGATATTGGCAGACCTTGGATATTATGCCTCATTTTGGCCAAGCGTTTTAGAGTCCACTTTATCTCCACCCCTCTGATGAGCTCATGTGCTCCTTTCTTTTGGATTTTCAATGAAAATTGTATTTTCTTATTTTTAAAATGTAATTTCTTCCCACCGAAAGAGCAAACTGAACGAAGAAGGTTTGGAAAGACAGAAGTTTTCTATCACACTTTTTAATTATTTTCTCAGGGAAGGGGTTGTACTTTGTGTTACTTTTTTCACATTGAGACATAAGCAGTTTGAGGTGAACGTAATTTTTTTTAAATGAAAGTGCTGTTTTTTCTGGAAGCATATTTTTTAAGGACTTCTTTCACTCATCTTCTTACTGCTTTCTTCTCTCTCTTCCTTCTTATTTTTTTTAACCTTCACTTTCTCCTAGGCACACATTTCTCTTGTGAGAGAAGCAAGACAATTTTTGAAAAATACAAAATTATAACACAAGAAAAGACAATCATATTGTTCATCTTTTTTCTAAGTTGAAAGCACTCTGCAAGCTTCTCAAGTATTCTTGCATATCTCTAGGAAAGTGGTTTGTTCTGAAAAAGCCATAGAAAGCATGCTTGCTATGACAAAAAAAAATGTCTTTATCAGAGACATCTTGACARCTTGTTCTTGGCTTTGTCTTCTGCCTGGGACTGGGGCTCGTTCAGGTATTTATGTACATATTTTCAGAGGCTGAAATGTGCAAAAAGGGACTTCCTCTCAGGGCAGTTAGCCTGGTTCACAACCAGCTCCTCCTAACCTGTAGTATCAGATAGGACAAGAATATTCCCCTTCTGTATCCCAGCTTATTCCCTTCTCCAGCAATGAGCTGGAGCATCATCAGCCAAGGAGAATAGTTTCTCCTTTTTCCTGATGAAGCTTCCCTAGTGTATGAGAAACATGAAGAGAAGAGGTATGGTGGAAGCCTGCATGGAGACAGATCATGAATCCAGGAGGTCTTACTGATGCCTCTCTCGCAGTCTGGAAATACTATCACAGCTAGAGCGATCAAAGGATGGTTGGAGGCCACCAAATTTTCTTGCTGAATGTTCCTCGAAGTGGGGATCAATGCTGATCCACCTGTTTTCCAGACACAAACCATACTTTATGCACCCATGGTTTAGCACAGCTCGGCAATGCATTCACAGAAAAATGAGAACAAAAAGGAAAGGATTTAAAATAGATCTTCTGATGCTTAGTTTGTATATGCTTTTCCAAGTGATCTTTCCCCATCACATATTTTAACATCATTGACAAAAGAGACAGTTTTCTGAAAGTTGTTATAAATCCCATCTATTTTCAAATTTTATTTAATATTTGAGAACCAGAATTTAGCAAGGTTCATAAAAGGCACCGGAAATTTTCAAGGATATGAAGATTATCCATTTATCACAGTGGACAGAAATGAGAAATATGAARAGGTGTTCAGTCAGATGCTTCAGGACTTACGCCAATCTCAATTAAGCTGATCTCCAAACATTGGAGACTGAACTGAGACTTAACATAAAAGGTACTGCCTCACATGTTGCTTAAATGTTCTTGCACCTTTCTCACCACAAGGAACTGAGAGCATGTCCAAGTCGCATGTGATATGTTTGTGCATACGTAAGGAAAAGGGTTAGGGACTCCATGCCTCTCCAGGTCRTTTCCAAGTCCTTCATATGTCCATTATTTAAAGGAGAATCCAAAAATTTCATGTGTGTTCTTCACACTCTAAAATGTAATTAGACCATTTCCTTAACATTTTGGTGCTTGTTGACAAATTACATCTGTTTATTAGTACAACGTTGCCAAAAGATTGAAGAGAATTAAGCTGCTGGCTAGTAAAACTCTGCTGGAGCAACCATAGATGTTCCCTGCAGGGCCTAATTCCTGCAGTTTGATTGCTGCCCTCATGGTGCACTCACAGAACCGGCATCATTTTCCATCTCCACAGGTCCATGTGCAAAAGTAAATATGGTGGTGTGTCCCAAGGTGAGACCAGCTCATCTGTGGAGTGCACACTGTCTGTTTTGTGGCATACCTGCAATTTTGTACCCATGGCAGAACATTGATGTGCAACATCTTAAGAAAAGGCTTGTTTGTTCCCACAAYGGTTCATGGTGCCCTGTGGCTGCCCGGCCTTGGAGGGCCTTTCTGAGAGCTTTCAGCAGGATTGACAGCGTGTCACCTGTCAGCAGGTGYAAGGGAGTCAGCATGGGTTTGTTGATGAGCAGGGCTTGTTGAGGAGCAAGTCAGCAGCGTGAGAGGAGCCACAGACTGAGCACAGGGACAAGGTAAGGGAAGACAAGGCAGGGAACGGCAAGTGTGACCCCTCCATCCAGCAGCAAGCCTAAGGTGGTGAACCAAGTGTGGCCGGCTAAGGTTTCTCCTCATTAGCTCCCATCTCCAGCGTCAGCTGCTGGCCCGGACCTTCACAAAGAGGTGTTTTGGTGGCAGTAAAGGAGCCACTGGTGCTGCACGACTGAAGAGTCCCTGTTTTGGGAAGAAAACACAGGCTGGTCAGGTCCGAGTTTGTAGGAAAGGCTTCTAGGTGCCAGTTTCCTACTACCTGCTGACTTACTGTAGCAGTGATATTTAGCCTTGCCTGTTGCCTTTGGTGCTCCGTGCATGGAGGAGTGGGACAGAAATAGCACTTTTGTAAGTTCTTTTGAACCAATTTCAGTTGCCTAGTGCCCTCCTAGCACTAGGGAAAGGCAGTTCACCAAGTGAAAGAAATAAAATCCCGACCCCTTCTCATGAGATACAGTCTCTTTGAAAGTTCAGAGCCTGTGCTAGGATCCAAATAAGGACAATTGTTCCCMAAAAGTGACAGGTTTTCCAGAAAGAAGATGCCATCTCCACATGAGGCTCTGCTGCTCTTCAAAGGAGGCTGAAGATGGGCACAGAGCAGAGACATGCGCAAGATGAAGCTGTGTCACTAGATCACTGCCATCCAGAGACTGATCCTTCAGAGCAGAGGAAATCAGCAGGTAACTGAGCAAGGAAATGCCATTTGATGTGAGTGACCATGAATGTTTCCCACAGTTACATTTTCTCCTGCATTATTATCCTTTTAAAAAATTTAAGATGGTAATAGATTACTGTATTTGAAAGTGAGATAATGGGAGATTTTAGGGAGATAAAATTAAAATGGTATCCAGGGAGAGAGAGGGGGACAAGGAGAGAAAATTGAAAGGGATTCATTATAAACTTGGCCTCACTTATAAATATTCCCCCAGGTTAGGACCTTATGGTGCTAATAATTAACTGGAACCTTATGAAAGCTAAAATAACTACAACATTCACAACCATCATTGCTTCAGTGTTCAACACGTGCATGAACCTTGCCTGTCGCTYGTCTCAGTTACTGTGGCAACAGTACATCTGCTTTCCACAATATCCTTCATTAATCATTTACACCAAGGAAAAAAATCTTGGAGTAATGATACCACATGAGCTATTTTTACTAACTTTCTAGCAGTGAGTAGGACCAGCCCTGAATGCAACCTTATAAATGCTGTTTACAGCCTAGTCTATATGCCATGGAAGGCAGGGTGCTCCACAACTTTTAATACTTTCAAGGCTTCGGTGGGTTTGGTTATTTTCACTGAGTTGAAGAGGGCAATGTGCCTCCAGACAGCTGGGGATCAGAGTCCTTGCAAGAGAAAGGCAGAGAGAGGAGACAGTCCTTGGAGAAGGGATACTTTCCCTCATTCCATCATGTTTCCAGAAAGTTTACTTTTTCTAGTGATTTTTCTTTTTATTTCCTGCTGTGGGAAAGGAGCAGGCTTCACTGCTCAACTGCAGCCTCCCGAGCCTGCATCTCAGCCCATCTTCTGCATTAGCCTTTTCTGCTATGCAACACCCATTGAGCTAACCCTCCACCTGACGGAAGGACAACACTTCAGTCTTGACCCTAGAAGACTGTCTAGTGGCTGCCTTAGCAAGGTGAGGGTCTCCTGCCTTCATGGGGCAGATCTATTTCAGCTGCAGCTCAGGCCAGGTTCCTGCCGAGGGAATAGTAACCTTCCTTCCCCTTYCCCTGCCAAACATCTAAAAGCTGTGTGCCTCATTGCTTTATCAGCCTCTTCTCAGTCCACAGCACTCATTCAAGGAGTGCAAGTTAACTGAGTATGAAGTAACTGCTTTTGCAATCATTCCCGGGCTACCCAAATTAATAAAAAATGCTGTATTCAGCATATATTCCATAACAGACCCTTCTTTCTTGGTTACACTTCTATGGTGCATTTCGGGACCAYTCAGTAAACCTCCAGGACCTAGCAAAATTTTATCTCCATTTTACTGATGGAAAAATGGAGGAACAGGTAGGCCAAATAACTCTTCCTAATATAGATCACATACTTGACAGCCAAAAGGTCTATGTTTTCTCTTGCTGAGTACTTGTGTATGCTGTAATGGAGTCAGCTAAACAAATTCATCTCTTTCAGTCTTTACATGTAAGACATCTCCTCCATCTTTCAAATAATTTGTATATCTTTTCCTCATTCTCTTCAGCTTAACAGTACCCACATGAGAATATAGTCTGCAGGTCTGCAAGCAGCATCCTAGATTTGCTCACTGCTATATCCACCAATCAATTGCAGTTCTCATGCTCCTTGTGACTTGTTTGTGCATGGTACTCCCACACTTCTTGACCCTGCTTTCTAGGATAAAAAGCCCACATGGAGATCACAACGGAGTGCCAGGGGGACTAACCAGAGTGACATGGGTGCACGTTTTCCAGGGGGGTCTTCCACAAAAGCTCCCCTGCCTACGCCTTGTCTTTTCAACAGCAGCAGCATCTTCAGCTATTCGCAGAGGAACCAGGACAAGTGAGCACCCCATGRGCTGGTGGTGTCTTCCTGGACTCTGCTGCCTTGAACATGCCAAGAATTGCACAGAGAAGAGAGTGGATTTTTTTTTTATTAGAGATTGAGAAGGGAACTAAAGAGATACTGGGATTCTGGGAATGGGTACTGTGAAGATGCACTGGTCTAGG
Organism: Nothoprocta perdicaria; assembly: GCF_003342845.1. Classification (NCBI taxonomy): domain Eukaryota; kingdom Metazoa; phylum Chordata; class Aves; order Tinamiformes; family Tinamidae; genus Nothoprocta; species Nothoprocta perdicaria. The sequence goes on from NW_020455566.1 coordinate 4,233,369, forward strand.
GAGTTGGTCTTGCTTTACATTAAGGACCCTGCAGAGAGGCTTGGATGGGGGACTCTTTCCATGAAGCAGGACTGCCCAGATTCCCATAGTCCATGTTCCCTCCAGACCTTCACCTCCTGCAGGTTCATTTGCACCACAATGGTGTTCTGTGGTTAAAGAATGAGCCTTTTGAGAGGCATTTGCTGTCACTTTGATTCATGTCATCTGCCCTTTCTCCAGCTATAGGCATTGCTGTAATGAGAGGTTGCTCTACAGATCTCAGTGGTAAGCTTTTCTGAAAGATGCCCCATTACCTCCCAGCGYACATGACACTTCACCTTCTGGTCAAGGGCAAGTGCTTCACTGCTTTAATAGAAGAGGCATCCTGCAGGGCCATTGTACTGCAATTGCCAAGGAATTCTCTCATCCAGGCCCTCTTCCCATTAATTCCTAGGACTTTTTTTTCAGCAGAAAGTGTTGTGTTTGTATGTCTTCAGCAGATATATACACATGCACAGTGACTGACTAGTCCTGGAAACCATCCTGCTGTCAGTGGTAAGTGGGACTGGAGACGTTCAGAAGTCCCTTCCCATCAGCTCTTTTATTGTTAGAACCACAAAGCAGCTTGAAAATAATGTTGATGAGAAAGAATATCTACATTTTCAGTCCCACAGGGCACAGGGATATTTTCTGAAGTTTCATAGATTAACCTTTTACAACCGGAATAATCTGAAGTCTGTCCAGAACAAGGAATGGAAATAGTTTCATGACTGATATTTCTCCTTGCAGCTGGTAGATACAATGCCCATTCACTACTTTTAAATGTATCTGCACACCTGAGATTGTGGCCTGTGAGACTCTGCTGAACCACCCAAAATGGGAAGCAAGGTCCAAGTTCACCCTGCAGTGATGTGCACCCCACAGAGAAGCCCTTCAAGGTAAGGTCCCATAAATACCAACCCTTACTGAGTCCTGATCAATGCCTGCACTCAGTGTACTAGAGGGGACAGAAGGATGAAACTTTCCCAATTGTGGGGCACACACTGTTAATAGGTAGCCCCTGGTCATGCCCCTGACACCCACATGGGCTAAGTGCCTGGATGATATTAGCTCACAGAGGAAGAACAGGTCATGGGAGATGAAGCAAGTGTGTCAGAAGTCAGTCTGGTGGGCAAAGCATGGTGCCAGAGAGGTGCATTTGCAGTGCATGGTCCTCTGGCTGGAGCTACYCACCAATGACAATTTGTGTCTAAGGTCACATCCATGGAAACAGGTTGCTTCAAGCATATGCTCTTTCCTTTTCCCAGGAGTCGGCTTGTTTTCCATCTTCACTGCCTGCTGGACTGCAAAGAGATTCGAACTCCCGGATTCAGTGACTACAAACTAAATGGACTAGCTCAGCCTGAAAAACCTGGAGTAAAGGAATCCGAAGGAGAAGGATATTACATTGCAAGTGTAGTGGGATCTGATCCCTGAAGCACTGGCCAAACCAACCCTTCTTCCTTTTTCTTCCTATCCTTGAGTCATAACTTAGTTATACAGTGGCAACAGAGCTGAGATTGGGCATGGGCTGYCTGAGGGACTGGAAGAAGGGAGGAGAACAAATAATGGAGCAGCCCAACGGGAGAGCTGTGAGGTTTGGGGTAGCTGGTCTTAAGGTCTCCACATAAAGATGGAGTGGCAAGGGTTGGAAGAATCCTCTAGACATCAAGCAGTCCAACCCCTCTGCTCAAGGAGTGTCACCTAGAGCACGTTTCGCAGGACTGTGTCCAGACAGCTTTTGAGTATCTCCAAGGAAGGAGATTCCACAATTTCTCTGTGCAACYTCTGCCAGTGCTCAGTCATCTTCACAGTAAAAAGAGTCAACAGCCTTTGCAGGGCTAGGTAGATATGAATATTATAAAGGCTAGAGAGATTTGAAAAGTCTGGGAGGAATCAGTGAGGTTTTGAGATTTTGTGAGGATTTTCTAGAGGGTGTTTGGAAAAGTGGTTAAATGGGAAGATGACACAAGCAGAAGTGTTTAAAGTCAATTGAACTTTGTACCAGTATGCTTCCTATAGACAAATGGTTATCCTCAAATTCTGCAAAAGCTTTGACTACCGGCCCTGGAGAATCTCTTCTTTGCAATGCCTCGAGGCCCAGAGGGAATTTATTCCAGGTCTGGGAGTGACTCTGGCCAGGTAAGACTCATGTGAGTGGCACAGCACAGGTGAACAGAGCAGCTTCAGCCTGAGGAGCCCAGCATGGGCTCTGCACAGTGTCCCCTGGCCCCTAGTAACGAGGATGGCAAATTAGACTTCTTTAAATAGGCAGAATCTCTTCAGGAAAGAGAGTAAGATCCTCAGACGTTCTGATCCTCACTTAATCCCTGCAAACAGACACCTCTGATTAGGAGGATTGATTTCTTCCGGCAAGGGAGGGCAGATTGCCTAGCAGGAGTGGAGAGCTGACATCTGGTGCCGTGTTTCCTAAACCCGGAGAGCCCTGATTTCTGTCCCTAATTTAATTGCCAGCCTCCTYGCTTTTCCTGATCTTCCCAGCACCAAACCCCCTTCGTTAGCCTTTGACCTGAAGCACAAGCATTAATGTTTCTCCATCGGTACACGTAGCCCTAAGGTGCACGTAGCCCTAACGCCCATCATGCCAGAGATGAGACATGGGCACCAAGTCTCTGCAAGGGACAAGTGATCAGGCGAGAAGTCACCCTTGAGGATGCAGCAGGAGGTGTGTTTGCCACACACCCCTGTGCACCACTGGCACAAATTAGAGAAGCCACATCACTGACACAGGTGATTAGGTCTCAGCTAACGAGCAGGGGCACTAATGAATCTCTCTGTTACCTCAGTGTACCCTCTGCCTGCAGCACAGCCCTAGGGCCCTTCAGCACACAAATGAAAAGAACGTGTCGATTAGTCCTTGCCATGCACCTGGGCCAGCTCTCAGGCTGGGAGCTGGTTGGATTTAGGACAACTGTACGTTCACACGATGAGTTTATATGGGCTCATAGCAAATATTTTTTTTCCAAAGATTTTCTGCAGAATTTGCCAGGATTTTTATCATAACCAAACATGACTTTTCTTTTTTTTTATCATGCTAATTTTCCTAGGGGGAATCTAGGATTTTGACCCTCCTCCAGGAAATACACTGCTTTCTGTGTTGATGAAAATCACTTTGGGCTGAAAATAATTTCAATGGAAAATGTTCAGCTGTCTCTCCAGCAGTGCAAAGCCCTAATGGAGCCCTGAGCTCCAAAGGCACTGGCATCTCTAAATGCCTTTGCTTTCAAAATGAGCATCAGAGAACAGCCTCCAGGCAAGGAGAGAAAAGCCACTTCTAATCCCAGCTGAATACTCAGGGCAACCTTTGAGAAAGAGGAGATTGAAGCAGAACCTCAAAACAGCCAGTTGTGGTGAGGAACAGCTTGTCTTCTGGCTGTTTTCCTTCCATCCTAATCCAATTGGTCAACTCTGGAAACACATTGCAGGCCAGTTAGCGAAGGAGGAAACCAGTGGGGATGCTGAGACACAAAGTCAAGTTGGATACCAAGATGGTAGGAACATGCAGGAACAAAGGATGGAACAGCAATGGAGGTGGAGATATCAAAGGCAGGGCATCTTTGTGCAAGTAGGAAACTCTGAGAAAAACAGAAGCAGAGGGTGGCATCTGCCATTAGGCAGGATGTCATGATGGTCAAATCCCAGGGCTGCATCTACACCAGTGAATTACATGACTCTAGAAACCTTCCCAAGCACTGGGCCCAAGTAACATGGGCAACCCATGCTACTGAGGACTTTACTAGCCCTCACAGGATGGATGCATCCAGAAACACTCTGGCTTCTACCATGCCCAAGAATTGCTTTGGAGACAGCTAGTTGGTGCAAGTCAAAATCCAGGGCACTTTCTGACAGCTCAGCAGTGCAGAGAATTGCATTTCTCTCAGTGCCAGCACTGTCAGGTTCCAGTTAATGTGTCTGCCATGGTCTACTGCTCTGTACAGGTGAGGACTGAGGGCTGCTGTGTGGTATTAGTTCCTCCAGACAGGTAGCAAAAACTTTATTTCTACCATTCGATTTTGTAAGAATACTTTTTTTAAAAAAAGTGATAAAATATTTCTCCTGCATGGAGTCAGTAGACAGATAAAATGATCAATGAATAGACTACACAGGCAGACAAAAGCACATGGTATTGCTGGAGGATGCAGTTTATGTTCTCACCTGGGGAAGGATAGAGGAAGACCCAGGGTTGCTCAGCTACACCAAGAGTCGCTGCAAAGAGAGGCTGGGGACAAACACTGGTGCAGAATCAAGATGCCAGTGAAGCCATCTTCACTCTTAGAGGTCCCAAACCTCTTCCCATGGAGCATTCTCCTTGTCCCAGAAGATGTTCCCACCAAAGACTGTGATCCTGCCAAGGACATTGTCGTGTGCAATGTGGAGGTCAAAGAATGGTCCTTGTCTGCTGCCCAGAGCAGCCACAGACCGATCACAGCCAACCCAGGCCTTGCCCACCACTGGGGATCAGCACAATGGTTCAGCTCTGCTCCGGRCATGAAGTCTTTCACTACCAAGACTTCTCAGGTCAGGAATAAGGGTTTTCCTCTGCAACTTTCCCACAACTTTTCTGGTCTAAAGTTGGGTCAAAGTGACCCATCCAAATCCAGCCCAGGTTCCTGCATTCAACATAGAYATGCATTTCCTAAGGAAGGTGCCAGCCACGGACCCACTCATGCACTCCCCAGTGCAGCAGTGATTTGTGCTCCAAACTGGAACCTTTTCAGAGCTGCTTTGCACCAAGTCCAAGAGAAATCCCCAAGTTTGCCAGAAACTCTTTCCCATTTCACTAGCCTACTCCTAGGGCACAGAGGCCCCAAAAACCACAAACACTCCCAACTCCTCCATCCCCATCCAATTATCCCAAGTAGTCTAGGAAAGGGTTTATGTGGCATGGTGCTATTTCAAGGACTGGAATCAATGACCCAGGAGTCTTTTCCAGGTCTTGTTCCTAATTAAACTCTTGTCAGTTCTAACACCCTSCAAATAGAAAGAGACACCAGCTATGTTCAGTCATGTATTCAACACTGTAGATAATGAGGGAGAAGGATTTGAGCAGTCAGGAATCCTAATGTTTTTTATACTTTACCTAGCAATTTTGCTTCTGGATGATTTGACTCTGTAGCACTTTAGAGAGTATGAAGTGAATTAACTCAGTCCGAGCAACTTTTTGGACAAAGAATTGGAAAGTGCAGCCATTTTTCTTTGTACTAGGGCATGCTAAAGAAAAAATACTATAAAGCAAAATACACTCTGCCCAGGGCCTAGGCACTGTGCATTGATCTGCCTGCCCACAGGGCCAATTCCTATTAATGAAATGAGGATGATATCGTTTGAAATGTACGGAAACACACTGGTTGAGAAGGAGAAATAAGCAGGGCAGCTCAGCACTCCTGACTCTAGCTGCTACATGGTCTGGGAAGGATTGTGATCCTCATCCGTGTTGTCCAAATTYTTCTCACCCAAGCCAGTCATGACATCATGATTGGAACAGAGTCTTCCCAGGGATGTAAGGGGTAAGAGTGGAGGGTCAGATGAACGGTAGAGATGGACCTTGTTCTGTCTGATCCATCTCTGCAGGGCTGTCCCCAGAGCTCCCCGTCTTGATGGGGCTGCTTCTGCCTCCTTCACAACACACTGCCGTCTCAGAGGAGGAGAATCTGAAGGATCAAAGCAATGGAGGGAGGAGGGAATTGTCTGTTTGTGTATTTGACACTGTAACCTTTTGGGGTGGAAAATAGCTCTAAGCGCCAAAGGAAGGAATTAAAGTACATTTTAATGATATGTGTCTTATGTCTGAATGAGCATCTCAGATTACAATATCATTTGAGTCCATGTGATGACATCCAGCCATTAAAAAATTTCCCATTATCTCTTTCTGCATTAATACACATATTTACATTTTAGAGCTTAAATTTGACTGTTATGTTCTTTCAAAAGTAATTAAAGTAGGCTTCAAAAGAGGAAATAACCTCATGTTCTCTCTGCTCCCAACCACACATGAATATTAAAGGAAATGGTAAGAAACAGATCTATTTGTAAAAAAAAAAAAGAATTAATTAAATGCAGTTTTCTTTCCCTGCAGCTTCATTCAACCTTTATATCAAATCCATCATGAAATGCATCTGTGTTCATTTGTTTAAAAAAAAAAAACGAAAACCTTTGAACATATTTCCATCTCCATTTAAATTAAAAAATGACTTAGCACAAAGAATAACAAAAAGCCTTCTGTGCTGGAATACAATGAGTAATGAACCTCAAATCATATCTGCGTGAAAGATTGTTGAGCTGAATATTATTTTTCCATATGACCTGTTTTTTTTCTAATTATTGTGTTTTTCCTGGCTCTGATTTTATAAACAGTGGCACCTCTCCCCTTTGCCTGCTTAAAAAGAGGTTTGTTTAATCTTTGACATTTCCTATTTCACAGGCTTCTTTGGAAGTGTAACACAATAGAGCCTTGTTGGTCTCAGTTTAATTAAACACAATTATTTGCTTTAAGTAGCAGAGGCACTGGCACTTTGAAAAGTTCCCACTCAAACAGTTCCTTTTCTACTTGAAAAATAATACAGTGTCAGTGAATAATTAAAACATATAAATCATCAGAATTAATTAGCATCTTAGCACTTTTAAGTGCCTAGGAGTCTGGATGTTTAATTTTGAAGGTTCTAGAGACAGTTTGAATTTGCAAACAAATTTGGGGAAATTCTGCAGGGTCATGAGCAGAGACCTTGCTCTTGGAGGTCCTTCTCAGCAGCTGGGCTATGACTTCAATCACAGCAGCATGTTATGAGGTCATCAACACGAAATCCACCGCTTTCTACTTCCCCTAAATATTTGAAGTGGGCATCCGTGCAAGAACAGCCACYGCCCAAACCAGAGTGTTCAAGAGTGTCTTGCAAACTGAGCCCTGAAAGAACCAATGCTATTTCAGGTCAATTTAAGATCCAAACTGCTCTCCTGTTTTCTCTGTGATAAAGAGCTGTAGATCCAAACAGCACCATATCCATCTGCAATGATTCATAGCTGGCAAGACCCAGAGAGGCTGTTCCTACGACCATACCTTCCTTCCATAGACTGGAGAATACAGCCCTATAAATTGCTTCACTACCAGTTAYATTCCTCATAGTACATTGTGATTCCAGTTTCTTATTTTCCTGCAATCCACATGTACATGTATCTGTCAGTATTCAGTSCGGTCATTGCCACCAGCCCATCAATATTTATTGTGGTAATTTCCACCCATTTGAATAATAGAAATTGCAGATGAAAAAGCTGGTCAGCAGCAGCAACAGAAAGGAAATTGGGTATAAAAATTCTTAGTCAAGTGTCTGGAAGAGGCTGCTCTCTACTTGAAATGTAGCTTTGTGCCTTTCATCCTATTACACCTACTTGCTCTAAAACAGTTCTTCCTCTTTCATGAGCACACTTTTCAAATGATAATGGGCTGGTGTCACGACCTTGCTGAAGCAGAGATTGCTGTGCTAAAAATATTAATGCTTTTCATTTTTGCTTCTAAGTCCCATATGGTTTTGCTCTTTTCCTGTGAACATTTCAAACATATTGATAACATTTCAAACATATTGATATCATTAAGAAATGAACTTGCCACTGTCTGGCTGTGATATGATAATCCAATGCGTACACAGGAAAATATTGTTTTCTTAATAATTTTGTCTCTGTGACACCCAGACAAACTTTCCAGCCTCATTGCAGAATCAGTGATGAAGTGACTTATTCGGGACCCTGTGGAAGAGCCAGGAAGAGAGCCCTAACTCAGAGCCATAACTCAGTGTGGTCTTCCCCATGTTCATATTTTGACAGATCTTATGAATGTATTGGTTATATCTCATAACTTACTCCTGTTCAAGCAGGACTTTACCCTGTTGTACTGGTCAGACAGAGAGATTCAATCACTCACCTATGATGACATGTTAGGTAGAGCTCAGGGATGCAGAGATGCTGTCCCAGTCCTAGGCATAAAAGAGAAATTGTTGCCTCCTTGTTCTGCATGTTCAATGTTCCATTGAGAGATCCATAACCTTTTATAACACAAATTAGGGAAAGAGATCCAAAATAGTCATTTTACAGGTTGCTTATTTCAAAGGCTGGACCTCTGAAGTGTGTCTAATTTAACAGATTCCATGGCAGATGCATTGCTGAWTTGTTAAGGGACTCATCACAGACTCACAGTGTGCGGCTTATTTCTAGTTCCAGTGTCGAGTAGAGGTCCCTCAGGAGAAGGAATGTGGGTGATATTGGACTACCTGAATATAAGCTTACTGATATGAAAGTTAAGTTTAGYGACTGTACCTAAATCTCCCTCCATCTTTAGGCCTCACCTGCAAAATGAGAATAAAGCAGTTCCTTGCACCATGGCTCCCTGGACTGGTCATTTAAATCACAGACAAGTAGCTCTACTTTTGGCTTTTTCATTCTTCACATGCAGAATGGCTTGAGGAGGCATGAGGGTCTCCGTGTTAGCTGATAAAATAGCGATGTTTTGGAGCCTGTTATCTTCAATTAGCCAACAATGATGTGATTGGGATATTGCTTGGACCRACCAAGACATCTTCTTCAGGTGCCCTGTGGTGCTCACAAACATGGCACAGCTGGATTGGAGATCGCAGCCAGGCTATCTGTGATCGGCAGCACGTGCTGTGCTCTGAATGTGAGGTGGGTTGTGCACTGGGTTGTGTGTCCCCAGTGCAGCCTCCAAGTTGTCTTTGCCAGAGCTGTGTGACTCAGCGCTGCATGCTAAATATCTGTATGAACTGGAAGGCAGCTCAAGGTCCAGAACTTGCACATGCATCCAAGGACTCACTGATGCGTGCATCTATCATCCTCAGGCCTGTGGCAAAATGTGACATTTCTGCTAGAAAACTGACTGTGACCTTACATGCTCACCAAGACAGAAGACTGTGCTCCTTATTCTTTCCCTAAAGGATCTTCCGTACGAACAGTGGTTGCTTTCTGTCACACCAGGATAACAACAGTGGCCACCCTCCTCACAGAGTAACATCTCTGACCACAGCTTGTTCATACCTCGGGTATAGCAGGATCTTTACGGCATGCTCCACAGCCATCAGTCAGCCATCACTTGAAGGCAATGCATGCCCATACAGGTTGACCTTTCCCTATGCATAACCATCCTCCACACACTCATTGCTCTGCCAGTCCTGACAGCACAGGAATTGGAAATCCTTCCTTATGTTACATTAATGGTTGGCCTTTTCTTTTAGGTGGAACTGGATAGGATTGAGAGTCAAGAGAGCGAGTGCTTGTTCAGAGAACATCCCAGTCTATCTGTGCTCTGCAAAACCACTTCAGAGGCATTTTCAGCTCTGAGCATGGAGAGGAACACCCTTGCCAAGAAGACTTCACCCACTGGGATGAAGTTTGCATGTTCGGTCCCGTTCTCAGAAGTAATCACAGCAGGTTCCTTTCCTGATATTTATTATATTTTAGGAAAATCACAGCTTTTCACGGAGGAGAAGTGAATATTAGCATCTTAGTCACTCAGGGTAAAGTTGGTTATATAGAAGCAACAATAAAGTTCTTGTGTGCTGCGGACTCTGGCAAAGAGCTTCGAACAGAAAGTAATGTTTTCCTTAGATAACTGATAACAGTCTGAGTATAATGTGCAGCCAATTTAATACTTAGCAGCTTTAGTCCTATAGCAGGTGTTTGTTTAAAGGAGATTTCACAGTAGAGAGAGGTAAATAGCAGATTTTTTCCTCTAATGGGCCTCAGGTTCATTAAACAGCATTTCACTTTCTAGTGCAAAGGATTTTTATTCATTAAAGGGATTCACTCTATTTCCAAGGATGTTTTCTTCTCCTTTATTGACAATTCGTCTAATACATTGAAAGTTACACATCTGGGTTGGGAATAGGCTCTCTCTCCCAACCAGTACACTTTCTGCATTCAGGACTGGCCTCTCTTGAGCCAGAAACATGCAACGTGACAAATGTCACACATTTTTTTCTGAAAGACAACTCTTGTCTTCAAAAATCTGCATTTTAAACTTGGCAGCAGTTGTACCCTTACAAATGACAGAGCCCAAATGGCATGGCATTTGCTTTTGAGAGGAATCTACTTGGGAAATCTAAATATCCTTACAAAATCTTTGATATCTGCTTAACTGGCTTTCCATGTTGACCATGTTTCCTCCCTTGCCTCCAATACCTGTGCACGAACCTGTTTCTTTGGGACAGTGCTCTGTGTGGGGGGGACAGYCTCCATTGAAACGTTTATACAGAGCAGGAAAGAGCTGCTCAAGGAAAAGCCATCAACTTATGGCAGTCAAAAAACATCACAGAATAATTTGGAGGAGGTGGTAAAGACTCTCAGACTGGACAGCACAGCAGTTTGGGTTTTTTTATCTTGAAGTGACAGTGCTTTCACTGGGGACAGCTCTTCCCCACACTTGGTCATCTTTAGCCTGTTTATCTGAGCTAGGCGCAGCCCTGCAGGCTATCACGCACRCTTATCTGCACCCCCGTGAGGTGGCTGCTGAGATCAGTGGAGCAGAGTGGTAAATTTTTGCAGGCACTTGAGATCTTGCTGCAAGAAAGCCCCTGCGCATGAGACACTCCACATGGCTGCCAGTTTTATTCTCCCTAAACGCGAGGGATTTACCAAGGTCAGGGGATCTCCATTAGCAGCCCWTCTCCCTGAACATGTGGGCAACGGCAGCTCTGTGGTAACAGCTCAGGTCTGGACTGAAGGAGATGAGCTACATTCTGTCCCCACAACAAGGCAGGGAGCCTGCGTAGCACCAGGATGGTTCACACAGCGCCCCTACAAAGCTAAGGAGATATTTGCGCCCACATAGTAAAGATCAGACAGAGTTGGAAGCCAGCTCTGCTGGCAGGATCTGGGCAGTGAGACCTTCCAGATGTTGCCCTGCATGCTGGAGGCCCTCTCCTCTCCCCTGCGCAGGTTGATCTRTATCCAGGAGGAGTCCATGTGTGCTCTTGCCACTGATTTTGGACAAGATTTTGCATTTTCTGCAGGGAGAACACCTGTGCTTCATTTCAGCACGCGACACTGAACCCCTCTCCCTCCATGCCACGACTGCTATTAAGTCCAGATGCAGTATCCACAGGAAAGATCTGGACCATTACCCCCAGCAAACCAGCTCAGACTGTTTCTACTTCTTGAGGCTGATTTAAATAGAGGACAGGAAAAATCCTTTTCTTTGTTCCTGGTCTCTTAAATCTCTCCCGTGGCTGAGGTTTTGATGGGATTTGTTGAACCGAGAGAGAATTGTACAGCAGGAACTAAAAATGGCTAAGAACAGATGTATGCACCAATTAGCGCTACCTGAGACTAGGTCTGTAAACTGAATTTGAGCAACAGGGAGGGCGGACATTGGCCTCATATCTGAATTATCAATGTACCAGCACATCGGTGATTTGTCTCTTTTTGGAGACACATCTAGCATCCACCTGTGGGCTTTTGGTGGCCAACCTGAGTCGAACTGCTATGTGCCTGCTGCCATAGACAACAGTAGGGACATGATCTGAAGCAAATATGGGAGGCTCTTGGAAATGTTGGACTATTTTGCTGCTGTCAAAAGAGCTCAGCCCAATACTCCATTCCCCTGAGATTTCACATCAGGTTTTTTTTAAAACTGATTTGACACCCAGTACATAACTCTGGTCTAATGTGTGAGTCAAGTGCTGAAAAAAATTTGCACTCATTTTAAAGGGACCATTCTTGAATGTGAGACCACAGTCTGAATATAAGAGCAGAGATTTCCTGCTCAGAGGATGCATTTGCTAAAGTTTCTATATTCGTACACTAATGAAAAAAAAAATATAGCAGTTCACATGTATCATTTGGAATTCACTTCAATGGGTGGTTCTGAGAATGAAAGCAGAACAGAGCTTTAAATTAACGGCCAAATAAATTGGTAATGGGATTTGAAAGTTCCTGATCAAAGAGAGATTAAAGGCTGAGTTAAAAAATAAAAAATAAAAGAAACAAGCAGATGCTTCATGTTTGTACACTTGGCATAGCTATGAAACAAGGCAAGAGCAGCCTYGTATCAGCTCTAGTCCACGGCCTTGAGTGAGAATTGGGTCTACCACATAATCTTCATCAGAGATAATTTCCTGTGCCCTTTATAACAGAATTTCTGATTAGTTTGCTATCTTAAATTAGTCACAACTCGAGTCTGTGGGAAGTAAATAAATATTAGAACTGAGGCATACTGGGATGGCATCACCACTTTTGGTAGGATGCGCTCTTCCTTCTCACCATATGCCAGCATTTTCCAGGTTCAATTTCCTGTACCGAAGAGCTTTGTAGTTCCTTTGTGATAGGAAAAGGTAWTAAAAGTTAGCCCCACTTCTTGTTCCAGCATTGAAAAAAAGTCTTACAAAAATGAAATTTTAAAAAGGAGAAAATTAAGAAAATGTCTAATTTGGCCTTCCATCTAAATAAATTTGAGCTTTTTACTTCTTTTTTCCCAAGGTTAACCAACAGAAAAGGAATTAAAAATCAAATAATATTTTGAGGTCAAATAAAACATTCCTTTTACTCTCCCTGAAGCTTTCAGTTAAGTGCCAAGCAGTTGCTAGGAATTTGAAATTGAGATTTCCTTTTTCAATTCCAAATTGAATATTCTTTTTTTTGAATACAAATGACTGCTCCCCTCAAAATCCAAACTCTGTAGTAATGTTTCTTTTGCTCTGTGTTACCAGCTTTCAACTGCTGGAAATGATGACCTAGCACGTATCTGCGCCTAGGTTTAATTTTGATGRAAGGCACGGTCTTCCATCAAACAAAGATGAATTGTAAGCGAGGCTAAGGAAGCTCTGACTCACCTCCATACCCTTCTGCTTCTTGACTGCTCTAAAGTTGCTCATATTTGCTGTGTGTAATTCCCACTGTGGCCCCAGGCCCATCACCCAACCTCTTCACTGCTTACAGACAATCCCTTCTCCCAGAAATTTTTGTGTCAACTCCTGCACTTGGAAACTTCCTAGCACTGCAAGCTCTGGCTTTCAGGACCATGCTCCAAAGCTTTATTTGGTGCAATGATGAGGACGCAGAACTGAAGCCTGAAGCCTCTCATCCTTTAGAGATATGTGAACTCAGATTTAGACCGGGAAATTGTCTTGTTTCCATCTTAGTAGCTGAGCAAGGGTAAAGCTGAACAGAAAATGCATATCCTGACTTTCAAGTCCCCCTGGAGAGAGGTGGGCACGACTTTCTTAGGAAATAGTCTTTAGTGCTGCCAAACAAATGCAGTAAATTTGCCCTGGATTCACAATATTATTTAGGTTGAAAATTTTTGGAAGAACTCAAGAGAATACAAAGGTATGCTATTTTTGAAATGAATTGTTTTTTCCCCATTTGCTTTATTTTTGGCTTCTTTTCATATTTATTGAGAACAGAATTCTTTCTGAAGTGTTGCAGCCCAGGCAAGCAAGTGAATTTGTAAAGCTTAAATTATTTATATCTCACAAAAAGTCTTTGAACTAGAGCAGTATCCTCAAGGTGATGGTTGGAAAGGAAGTCAATGATTTACCCTCCTTGAGGCAGTTCCCATGAAAACTCTGGTGTTCCCTGTGACCCAGGACGCAAAAAAAAGAGACCTAAGTTACTAAGTGACAGATGTTCAAGATCAGGTAGCAAAATCATGAAGCTAATGGTAAAATCCTTGAAACTTTTTTGTGCTTCCCTCTACTAACACTCGTAAGTAAGGAACTGATCATGCTTACGAGCTTACAAATCACTGGGCTTAGGGAGAGAACTGGGGAAATCTGTGGGCTGTTGTGCAGGCAGAGGCAGACAAGCAATTGGAATAATCTCTTCTGGTTTCGCTATCTATGGAGATCTTCCAAAAACATCCTCCACTACAAAATGCAACAGAGCTTCAAGAGATTTATAGCTGTTTTTGCAAGGTGAATATTTGTACTCTATAGCACTAATGTAAAACACCATAACTCAGGTCTTCCTCAAGGAATCACATGCATCATAAGATTTCTTGACTTCAATCTCTACAGAGTCCTTAGAAAACAAACTGACTAAAATGAGTCGATTAAGCAATATACTTTTAGAAAAAAAAATAGTTTAAACTAGTAGAATGTTGAAAAGTTTCCCAGATAAGATAGAAATCACCAACCACAAAAATAAAGACACAAAAATGTAATAAAAATGTAATATTTGTCAAACTTCGAGACCGTGGGCAGAGGCTTCTGGTGTCATGCACGGAGAGGGTACAATGTCAGGTCCCCTTGTCCCCATATCACATGACACTAGCTGGGGCTAATGTAAGACCTAAATCTAGTTGTGGAAAATCCACTCCTGGCCATGCCTGTGGCTCCCAGCTGCAGCGTTTCTTGGTTTCTAGTCTCTGCCAGTTGTGTTTTTTCTGCAGCTTAGTGAGTGAAACTGCTGGTTGCTCAGTATTGCTCAGTATGGAAAATACTAATTCACAGAACCCCACATTTTTGCTTGGAAATACCATAGAAAGCTATGTAGGAACCAGGTAGTATTTCTTGGACATCCAACTGTCAGTTCATGAGAACTTGGTGGTTTCAGGAATTCAGCACTGGATAGATGTGGCGGCACCGCCTGATACTTGCCTTGGTGAGGTCCTGTATGCAAAGACCCAACTGGTGGCCCTGGTGCAATGAGCTGGGCAGGTCATCATTTATCACAGCCACACTAGACTCCTCCAGACTGTGCAGGGAAATTGAGCTTAGACAGAAGGTACTCTTAATAGTGAAGCTGCCAGACAGCTGTCAATCTCACAGCCTTAGGAGCATCTGGAGAGTTCCCCATTCAAAGGAAGTGTAGAAAAGTCTCAGTTTTGACCCTGTTCAGAATGAAACCAAAATTCATCTACTCCGAAGCATTCATTTTCCTGGAAATCACACTTTCAAATCAGGTTTAGATTTCTATTATTAGTGGTTGCTGAAAGACAAGAGGTTTTGTTTCTTCCATGGTCAACACACATAACATTTTTTGGAGTTGGTTACAATTACAGAAGTCCATGTAATGTGGACACTCCTGTGTTTGGTGAAATTTGAAGAATTTCAGGTTACTGCAGCCAAGAAACAAACAAACAAAAAAATGCATAATTCTTCTACACCTGTGTCGTTACTAATGTGAATGATGAAAAATTGCCCTATTACCTTAACAAATAAAATTACTAAAAAATGGGCCCAGGACTATTTAAGGCTATGAACAGTTGTCAGAGCAGTGATAGGATGAGCAGAACAACCAGACCCATGAGGCTCCAAGAAGAGATGCAATGGAATTATTCTCTCTATATATCTATTTATATTATTCCTTATTTCTTTTGCTACTTTTCTCCATCATTAGGACAGAGATGTTATCCAAATTAATTCTTAAAATCTTTAAAAGGATCTACATCTTACCAATTGCTTGCTCCTATGCAAAAGCATCCCCAACTCATGGGATGTTTACTCGCTCCATGGACCCTCTTTTGATATGATTAAAGCCTAAGCCAAAACCATAGAACAGTGTATGGATCATCATAGAATCCTTAAGATTGGAAGGGGCCTTCAGAGAACACCTAGTACAACCACCCTGCACACACAGGGTCACCTAGAGCACGGGGCACAGGGCTGCATCCAAGCCGGTTTTGAAGATCTCCAGAGAAGGAGACTCCACAACCTCTCTTGGCAGCCTGTTCCAGGGCTCTGTCACCCTCACTTGTAAGAAATTTTGCTTAAGTTCCTGTGGAACTTTTGGTGCTGCAGTTTATGACCATTTCCTCTAGTCCTGTCGCTGGCCACCACTGAAAAAAAGACCAGCCCCCTCCTCCTCACTGCCTCCCTTGAGGTATTTGTACACACTGATCAGATCCCCCCTCAGCCTTCTCTTCTCCAGGCTGAACAGACCCAGCTCCCTCAGCCTTTGCTCACAGGGCAGATGTTCCAGGCCCCTGATCATCCTCGTAGCCCTGTGCTGGACTCTCTCCAGCAGCTCCACATCCCTCTTGTCCTGAGGAGCCCAGAACTGGACACAGCACTCTAAATGTGGCCTCACCAGGGCTGAGTAGAGGGAGATGATCACCTCCTTCAACCTGCTGGAGATGCTCTTCTTAATGCACCCCAGGATCCCACTGGCCTTCTTGGCCACCAGGGCACACTGCTGCCTCATGGTCAACTTGTCATCTGTAAGATGCCCAGGTCCCTCTCTACACAGCTGCTCTGCAGAAGGTCAGTCCCCAGCCTGTACTGGTGTCTGGGTTTTTTCCTCCCTAGGTGCAGGACCCTGCACTTGCCCCTGTTGAACATGATGAGGTTTCTCACTGCCCAGTTGTCCAGTCTGTCCAGGTCCCTCCGGATGGCAGTGCAGCCCTCTGGGGTATCAGCTACTCCTCCCAGTTTTTTATTATCAGCAAACTTGCAGAGCGGGCCAGTCAGTCCCTTCATCCAGGTTGTTGATGAATAAATTGAACAGGACTGGACCGAGGACTGACCCCTGGGGGACACGGATAACTACAAGCCTCCAACCAGACTCAGTGCCACTGATTACCATCCACTGAGCTCTGTCATGCAGCCAGTTCTCAATCCACCTAACCATCCACTCATGTATCCCACACCTCCAGTGCGTGCCCAGGAGGATGCTGTGAGGGACAATTTCAAAAGCCTTGCTGAAGTCCAGGTAGATGACATCCACTGCTCTCCCCTCATCTATCCAGGTAGTAAAGGAAGTAAATGAAGTCAACCTAGCCAGAATCACCAAGCTGCTATGTCAGGAATCAGAGCATCAAATTAATATTTTAAGATATGCAAAATAATGCTAGTGAATAGGGCACTAGGTTCAGTTTCAAAAAAAAAAAAAAAAAAAAAAAAAAAAAAAAAAAAAAAAAAAAAAAAAAAAAAAAAAAAAAAAAAAAAAAAAAAAAAAAAAAAAAAAAAAAAAAAAGCAACAGAAGGCAGAACACGGTTGGCAGAAGGCAGAATATATTAAAAAAACATGCAGAAACTCTTTTAGGTTCTCTGTCCATGCATGCCATGAGCTTCCACTTTCCAAGCAGTCAGAAAACATCCCTGTCACTCTACAAAAGAAAACATTAACATGACACTTTGCTTTCTGAAGATCCTGTTTCCCTGGTCCTGAGTTGTCCTTGGCCAAAACATGTGAGAAACCAGGTCCATTATGCTCTACATGTTACTCAGTATCTTCTGGAACCTTGTAAGTTACCAACTAAATATGAATTACAGACATTTGCAGCTATTCTTGCAACTCACCAGAGGAGCTGGCTGATCCCTTGGCTGTAAGTACTCCTCTGCCCACACTAAGCAGAAACGAGCTTTGCTCCAGGCCTATGCAGGGACACCTGCCATTGGCATCTCATCTGCAGTGGAGGGTCCAGCAAAGCCACCATGGCTTGGCTAGGTCAGAGGAGCCGCAGAGCGCCCATCAGCTGCACCGCCTGGTACATCACTGCATGAAGCTCAGCTCTGCCTCTTTGCAGAGCAGGGATACGCAGCCGCTGGGGAGCACGAGGAAATGTGCCCAGTGGAATAGGAGTGACCTGATAATATTGGGGAAAGGACAAGGAACACCTAAATGTCAGGGCTGAATGATGCCTGATGCTGACTCTCCTTCTTCTCCCTTTCCCTTTCCCTTCCCCTTCCCCTTTTCCCTTCCCCCTTTTCCTTTTCCTTTTCCTTTTCCTTTTCCTTTTCCTTTTCCTTTTCCTTTTCCTTTTCCTTTTCCTTTTCCTTTTCCTTTTCCTTTTCCTTTNTTTCCTTTTCCTTTTCCTTTTCCTTTTCCTTTTCCTTTTCCTTTTCCTTTTCCTTTTCCTTTTCCTTTTTCCTTTTTCCTTTTTCCTTTTTCCTTTTCTTTCCCTTTCCCTTTCCCTTTCCCTTTCCCTTTCCCTTTCCCTTTTTCTTCTTCCTTTTCATTTTCTTTATTGGGATAATGTTCATCTCTCTCTATATATAGGACAGGGACTTCAAAAGACTTTCGAGGTCTTCAAAACCCGCCTGGATGCCACCCTGTGCCACATGCTCTAGGTGTGCCTGCTTGAGCAGGAAGGTTGGACTAGATGATCTGTAGAGGTCCCTTCCAACCTTAAATATTCTGTGAATCTGTGAATCTGTGACAGAAAAGTCACATGAGAGAAAGCTTGGCAAGGGGGTATGGGAGACTGTAACTGATGTAATGGAAGGCATGGGAAAAAGGACTGTGCTGTCTTTTGAGCATGCAGGCTGGAGCAATACCCATGGGTACTGCCATGGTGCAGAGCTGGCCTCTTGGGATGCAGAAGGGGAGAGAAAAGGCCAAGGGAGAGCCAGCAGCAGGTGCTGAAAGCATCAGCAAGAGCCACCCAAAGCAGATAGTTCCAGGCTCTGCCCATGGGACAGGCTGCTCTGTGGCAGGATGTAGGGTGCATCTGGTCCCTGCAGATGTTGTGCACATGTGGGCTGTACTGCAACACAAAGGCACAAGGGGGCACAGCTAAGGTTGCATATGCTGTTAGCATTAAGGTTGCTTAGATGCTTTGCATCCAATCTTGCTGTAGCAGCCACATAGCACAGCATTTTTCCTCATAATTGTCTTTCCAACTTCGGTCTCTGATGCCCCAAATAACCACTTACACCTGCTTCACACACCCTGTTGATATAGTCCAAAACAGTTCTTGGGAATACCTTGGGCTAATTATCTTTATTATTAAAGACTGTCCCATGTTTTCTTCTCAGAGTGTTTGGTTCCCACTTTCCATCACTGGATCTTGGTACTTAACTATCCATTAGATTGATCTCCTGTATTTGTTAGGATAAGCTCTATTAGGGTGATTTGTGTGTTTTCTTCCCCTCTCATGCATTTAGTGCACTTCAAGCATGGTGGGCAGGACAAGCCCTGCAGCACCATCCTACTGCTGTGACCAATCCTCCACCACCAGGTTATTTCTTTCCCGACAGTGGAAATGCAGCATCAGCAGAACTGCTTGGGATGAAACTGCTTTTTATAGTGATGTAGGTTAATGAAAGCTGAAAATTTTTCAAGGACATCTGTTTGGACAACCTCCACAAGTGTATCAGAGCATTCCTCTCATTCCAGAACAGAACCGGTGAATTTCATATGGCACCTGAGCATTATTCTAGTTCCATAGCGGTGGAACTTTCTCCTAGGAAGTCTGGCAGGACCCAAAAACAGTTTGCCTATCCTAAGAGAGAAGCTATGAAAATGCAAGTGGTTTTGTGTGCCCCAAAATCATACTTTTTCCAGCATACAGTTGCTTCTGTGGACCATGGCCAGTGTTTAAACACCTTGGAGACATGTGAACGTGGTTCATAGGATAATTCATGTCGGAAAGGACTTCAGTAAGCTTTCATGGAAGGCAGCAAATAGTATTGTAGGTAAAACCAAATCTGAAGCACTGACAGTGAATAGCTACCTTACATACACCCAATATACCCATACACGAACTGACCACATTAGGCTCCTTGCACCACAGACCTTTTTGCTTGAGGCTGGGGACAACCTGGTCCAGTGGCCTGTGAATTATCTGTAGTCGAGAAAAAGGTATCTGAAAGTTGCAGGGGGTTCTGATGGACACAGCTCTGGCTCATTGCTCAAACTTCTCCCATGGGCTGAACTCTGTCTGGGTCCTCCATTGGGAAAACACACCACTGCAATGCAAACGGGAAATATCATGCCTGGAAAGGATCATAGGACGTTTAGCTTTGCGATGGAGGAAGGCACTGAACTAGAACACAAAGCATGTGGCATCTGCAGCACATTGCCTGCAACCCAAGGAGGACACACTTGTCTGGATCTTCCTGATGGAAAACAAACTGCATTTGGCAARACTCGCCAAGTTTCAGTGGGGTAAATGTTGGTTTTGCATAGAGCAGTGTAGGTTTGTGCAACCAAATCCCATTAGAGAGCATTTCAGTAGAAGGTGCCTGAGTAAATACACASGGAAACATGTTCATTAATTGCAGACAATATTTCCATTAGATAGACACATCCCACTGAACGCTGGCCCCTAATGCAGATCCTTTTCTGCCCTTGTTCCTTCAGGCACAAGTCAGGGCTATTAGACAGCTCTGAGTGCCTAAGTATCCTCAAAAGTAGTTCAGCCACCTTCATCTCCTCCCTTTCCTTCCTTCTAGCTAATCAATTTGGGAAATTTATGGTATTTACAGCGTGGCTGTACTCTTTTGTTTGTGAGGATGCAAATGAAACGTTGTTGAAGCTTGTCTGGTGTTGGAATACACAAAGCTTTTGTGATATGCTGATTTCTCACACCGCGCTCACCCTCCCGACAGGSAGCTGGTTGAGTTGCCACCTTCCCAGCTACTCTTTTCCCAGGCAGCTGCGGGGTGTGGTGCCACCAACATTTTTTTAGTGGTAAAGCCTGTTTAAGAAATACCTGCCCCCATGCCATCCCTTCAGTTGTGTCAATACAGCTGTTTGGGGAGTTGCCTGGCCATCTGGAATGATGATGTGGTCACATAAAAGAACATTTTGGGAAGGGGAAGTATTCTTTTAAAACTTGGCTGATGGCCATGGTCTGGTCAGAGTGGCTCCAAGAGAAAAGAAGAAGTATCAAACCAGAGTAGAAATGAACAGCCAGGAGGTGGGAAGTTGTTAAATCAACTTTGCCACTGGAGAAAACATCATCAGCTCACACCTTGATGWCATTCCAGCCCTCCCTGGCTTCACAGCAACCCACAACTTGCAGACTATCAGAGCATCACCTATGTAACACATGTTCTTGGAGATCTACCACCAGATCCCCACAGAGATTGCTCCTGAGATACTGGCAGCACCGTATGGTGTATGACCCATTCACCGGTGGACTGGGTGAAGATTTCTCATTTAGCATGTGGAAAATCTGTACATTCTGTGACAAACTGCCATTCCCAGGATTTATAATGAGATTTCTGGGAGCTACAATACCACAGAAAAGATTTTCAAGATATGAACCCCATGACAAATTGAGAGATGCAGTATGATGTACCTTCAGGAAGCAAGTTAGATTGTAAAGTCCCAAGAAAACCTGTCCTCTGAACATRCCTGGACAAGTGAAATTACATTTTTTTTGGGACACTGAAACTCTGTGGGACTCTAACCATAACAATTACAGTCTCCTTTCTGGTTCTGGAGAACCAAGAAAATCTATGTCGTAGTATGAAATGGATAGTCTATATCAATTACACAGCACGTTACCTATGCTTTCTTGAAAATATGATATAAAGGCTAGAGGCGTGCAAAGGCAAAGTAGATGATGAAGATGGCCAGAACCATCYAGATTTAGCTGCAAAGAAGCAGAGAACCAATGAAGGTACCAAGGTCCTTTCCAGAAAGCAGACCTCTTCAGAGATCATCTGTTGAAGACCACAGGTRGGGCATGATCCTTCCTAGGGGATACCA
The DNA here is from genome assembly GCF_003342845.1 of Nothoprocta perdicaria. Classification (NCBI taxonomy): domain Eukaryota; kingdom Metazoa; phylum Chordata; class Aves; order Tinamiformes; family Tinamidae; genus Nothoprocta; species Nothoprocta perdicaria. The sequence continues at coordinate 4,254,786 of NW_020455566.1, forward strand.
AACGGGCAGGTGGAGAAGTAGGTGCTCCTACTTGAGAGAGTCACCTGCACTCAGCCCTGAGCAACTGGTTCATTCTTATCTCAAAGATGTTGAGATTTCCCTGTACAACACCAAAGAAGGATTCAGGATATACAGGATTAATGGATTTCCGAGGGAAGTGTTTGCAGGGGTGGGGGAGTCTTAGAAGTGGCTTCTTATGCTGAGTATTTGTGGGTTGAGTGAACAGCTGTTTCAGATTTGATTGCCACCAACATGATCATACTTGCACTGGTGACAGAGGGTYGCTCTGTAACTGCGTCTCTTGCACAGGATGACACACTGAAAGGGAGTCTTCAGTCTTCATTTGAGTGGGGCCATCAACCTCACCGGGTTACCTTATTCTTGGGGCAAGAATTTCTTTTATTTTTGAAAGCTTTTGGGAATAGTCTTTTATTTTCTCCTGGATTTGCAGAAACTGTTAATCATACTGGAGGAGACAATTGTCTCCCAGTGGCTGTTGCTCCTAAAATAATGATCAGAAGTCCCTTCCAGACAACATAGCCATGACTCTGTGTCACTGATTTCAAAGCAGAATTAAGTAATTATTTTGTTATCTAGGATATAGCATTTTCTGAACCTGCTCCCTGTTACTTTGTCAAAAAAGGTAAATGAATTATTTCTTTCAAGTAGCACAGTAGAAAGAATGAAGGTGCATAATCACTCCAGGAACAAGCCATAAGAACAGACTTCTGATCCTGCCATAGACTATTTAACCAGAAACTTAAACTGTAAGAGTCAGATAGAAACATGGAGTGGAATTTTGTTGGTGACACAGAAATAATTAGTCTTTAGCTGTCAGTGAAATATGGGGAAATGTGAAAGACAAGAGCATCAACCTGTGAAACAGAAATGGCTTGATGAGGAGAGAGGGTAGCCAAGGGATCCAGGCCCAGCTTCAGGACAGGCTGTCCCACTGCCCAGCACGACAGCTGAGCCTTACAGGAGTTCATCTGGCCTCCTTAAGTGCTGCAATTGGGAAATTCTGTCTGAGAAAAGCAGTTTGGAAATCAAAACAGACAACCAGATTCATCGCCTGTACTCAAAACAAGACTGGGAATCTGGAGATAGTAGCACTGCTCTGAATAAGTTTTTTGCAGAATTCTTGAACTAAGCAGACGAAACATCTAAGAAACAGCATTGGAGCTGATGTCAAAAGTGGTGTCCACTTTTTGTTGAGGTTTAGAGACAGCATCCTGATGGAGACTCGGGAAAGTAGTTTGAAGCCAAGCTGCAACCAAAGAGAGTCTGGTGTTGCAAGAGTGTGTCAAAGGAGAGCCAGCTGGGAGCTGCACAGAGCAGTGCATTTAAAAAGCTAATTGGCTTCTCCAGGGACCAAGAAAAATGTGTCAGGGGTTTTGAGATTAGCACTGAAGTTAAAAAGGGCAAGATGAGTAAAGATGAGAGAATGAAAGTATGAAACAAGCCTCCTCAAATGGGGCATCACAAGGAACTGGTTAAAATGACCATGTAACCAATATGTTTGCCCATGAGTTTTGGGTTTCTGCCTCTCACTTTGAATGCAATTGACTAAAGTTTACTAGTAATGAATGCTTTGGTAGCAATTCCTTATTTCAGGAAATTTCCCTATTTCAGGAAAAGGCTTTGATTYATGTTTTTGTACTTTATTTGTTTTGAATATTGCCATTTTGGACTGTAAACAAAAAGGTGCATAGGACACTATCCCAACAGACAGCCCCAGCACAGAGATCGTCAGCGATTTGTTCGTGATTACTGTTGAAAATGCCCAAATTTGCCCAGTCCGCCCTTTTCCCTCCATGTCCGTCCTTTGCCCCTAAACTAGACTTATCACAAACTCCTCCCAAATGTACCATGTGAAACTCTTAACAAATTTTAGCTCTCAGCAATCAACTCTGGATTTGAACAAGCTATTCACAGTTTTGCTCAGTTTCCAACAGTCTTTTTTTCATGTGAATTACCTCAGGTCCTTTATTTGTGCTTTATTTGCTGTTTTTCTCTAGGGTATGACAAAGCTTTTTGCTTTTGTTTGTTTGTTTGTTTTGTTTTATTTTGCTTCTTTTTTGTTTGTTTGTTTTTTGGGTTTTTTTGGGTTTTTTTTTTTTTTTTTGGTGGCATGTGCTGATAGATTTTTTTTAAATTTTTCCTCACATACCATGAGACATGTTTGTTTCAATCCCAGGTATATATAATGTTTTGCAAGCTCAGGCTTCCAAGATGTCAGCACAATGCCAATTTTAATATTATATTTTTAGCCAAGATAAACTGCATATTAATCCCTCATATTCCAGAATTTCCGGGTAGTGGTCACATCTGGTTCACATACAGTAGTCACAGGAACCAGGCCAGATCAGAAAACACAGACAAACCTAGCAACAGGGAGACCCTATAGAAATGTCCCCAACATCTCCCACCTCACAGAGAATTTTTGCTGCCAGGCTTGTTTCCCATTAGCACTGTTGGCTGTGTGGAAGGACTGCCATCACCATTGATCTTTTTTCCATTAAAGCCATAAGAGCACAACACTGTCTGTAAGGAGTGAGCCTAGCCAGGCTGATGAGGGTCCGTGGTCTTGGAGAGTGTAGAGGTAGGCTGCCCAGARCATGGTCCTTGCTGATCCCCGCCTAGACTGAGCCTGCCGCAGAGACTTGGCTGTCCGTGGGCTGCACCTGCTTCTGTGACAACCCACCTTGCAGCGCAGCTGTGGTGAGATGAACTGTGCAGAGCACAAGCACCTTTCTGCAGCACCTCTGTGTTTCTCCAGCGTGTCTGACAGCCATGACTGGGAGCTCTGGAGAGCCCTGCTAGGAGATAGAGGGAGACATCAGGGAAATCAAAAAGGAGAAARCGGCTGGACGCTGTACTTGCCTCCTCCCACCACCCCCCCCTGCCACAGGCGGAACAGCCAGGGCTCCTAAGGTTCCCATTCATGCAGAGATAGGATCAGCACCAGCCTTCTAGGGCCTCTTTCAGCCTGTGGTGAATGGGACATCCCCCCTCTCCGGGATGCAGACCATGGCCGTTGGTCCCTGGCACTGATAAAGGCAGACACTGTCAGGCTGTCCCCAGGGCGGCCAGCTCTTATCAACTGGCCTATTGTTGTCGGGACTAATCTGATGGAGCAAAAGGCCACCAGTTATATCAGCAATGAATGCTGCTTTCTGACTGAAAAAGTTATTGAGTGGATCTGAGAAGGGCGAGCGCACTGAAGAAAAGGCACTCCCTGCAGAGCGCCTCTGCGGAGCCCCTGCCCACATCTGCTAATCTCTACAGAAAAAGCGCTTGCTGCTCAGCAAGGCTTGATCTGGGCTGAGCTCAGACTGGCTGGGGTTGCTCTCCTGGGCTCTTGCCAGCAGTGCTGCTCTCYGTCCAGCTTTCACAGCCCTTTGTATCCACTGTCCAACAGGCAGCAGAGAGCAGGGAGAATTTGCTGCTTGCTCTTGTCTCATGGCTCACACCTCTTCAGCAGATCCTGGGACTAAGAATGGTCAGACCAAAGCAAGTGGAGCACTAAGTTTTTCCCAGCTCCAACCTCAATTGTCTGATGAAAGTCTGAAAATACTAGCTTTGCTTGCAATTCTTTGGGAGGTTSAGAGATGGAAATATGTCTAAGCTATCGCTAGGCAATTGCTACCACACAACCAGCTACCTGGGGCTGTTTGCAGAACCATTGCCCACTGCTCCAGCCTCCCTAACCTATTTCACATCCCAGTCTGTCTTCTCAGAACTCATACAGCCTGCTCCAGGCATAAGCAGAGCAGCTTCAAGGACTGGAGGGACAAGGGCCTCCCCAACACTGTCTTTCCAAGAAGTCCCAATCATTTTTGACTTCTGCCCCACCATGCTGTAAGCTCATCTTTCATGAATGKTGACCTGCCAAAGCCCTGTCAGAGGCTGTGGAGGCTCCCCAACTGTCATTCACTTGTTCAGGGTAGTTACAGAGTGCTGCCCTCTTCTATCTACCCACTTCATACACAAGATGGCATTATCCTTCCTTAACCTTGGTGCCACCAATGGGGGAGCACGGGAAAGCTGAATACAAAAAATTGCCCATTTGCAATTACTCGAGAGCATTCTTGATGTGGTCTTTAACGACTCATCTAGTTGCAGTGTCATTATTTTAGATGACTAAGTAAGCGGATTGATACGTTTTTGAATGGATGCAGATAGGACCTTGGATTGTTGTGTTGCTTGCTGCCAGTAGGAAGAACCAAGCTGAATCCACTCTTGGATCCACAAAAGTATTTCTTTATGGCCTGATCTAGCATCAGGATGTCTTGATACTTGTGCTTAAGATTGAGCATGGGATGGACTTGATATCTATGAGGAGAGAAAGTGCTTGAGACTGAGAAATTGAGTTATACCATGCAGAAACGGCAGAGTTATCTTCCCACACAATTGCTAATGAACCACTGGCAAGCTCCTGAGATTTTCCAGTGCAGAGCAGAACCAGGCAGAGCTCTGCCGTACCAAAATGTGCAGGAATGTTGCTAGGTAGGTTCTGTAGGATGAACTCTAGATATATTAATCCTCTATGCCCTCACATGGCTGCACACACAGGGAAAGAGCAGCTCCTTGTGTCTCCACTGCCGTTTTGTGACCATGCTAGCAGCAATTGCTAGGTGGACGTTTAGCACTATTCTGACAAGGACAAGGCTGCTGGATGGATCCCAGCCTTCCTTAAGATGGTGTCCTAAGTGTCTGCATCCCTGGGACCTACAGGGACTCACTACTAGCCCATATCCAGTGGGCTGAGCTAGCAGTGGGCACAGCTCTGTGCTGCAGTCCACTTGAATGCAAGGCCTGGCATTTTGATTCTACATCTCCAGCTATGAACATGCCCCTGCAGGCCTCAAAGGGTGGGGTATTCTGCTTAATTGATCTTCTCACTGCCAAAGATACATCCCAAGAGCCTCTCAACTTGGTCCTCATCTGTTCTCCTCATGAATAAGCACTTTCTCTGATGATCATTGGTGTATGAGATCTGCTCTCTACATGCCCAAAGCCTGGCAAGGAGCTGCCAGGTCCTGCGTGGTGATGCAGTCTCTTTTGGAAGTATGAGACCTTACCTTGCCTTGTAAGCGGGGAGATGGTTCAATTCCATGCTATATACCCTCCCAAACACCCATCAGGAATAGCTTCCACTATGACTCCATGCATGTCATGACCAGGGTACCAGGGACTGCTGTTGCTGGTGGGATTTATTTATTTCTCCACAAAAGGCAGACCAAAGGGATGGCCTGTCAGATGAGGCAGGATCATCACACAGTCCATAGCTGAGTGTGCTCAAATTCTACCTCTGTCACATTCCAGTGGCTTCACAGTCTGCCACGGGGTCAGCCAGTCTCTAAGATAAGCATTACATTCCCCAGCTCTACTCTTGGCAGTGAAGCACAGACCAGAGCCAAGGGATCACATGAGACTTTGCCTTGCACCTACCCCAGATCCTGGCTGCCTGGCAGAGCCCCAGGAATGAATATTCACTCCAAGATACTACCTAATGAAGGATTTCTTTGACGTCCCCTGCTACTCCCTTTCTTAGGTCATGTCCAGGCCCAAAGGAGCAGGCTCCACTGGTTGTTTTTTCCCTGGCTCAAGATGGAAATTCTTCTGCCATTTCTGTCACCTCTCTTCTTCCTAAGTAATGTTCATCAGAATATGCCCCAGGACGTGTGCCACACCTGGCAGTAACGATCCATCCTTTCTATTGCATACTGCCTGCAGCGGGTGCCTTTTCCCTCCGCTCAGGTTTCTCTGCTCTTCTTCCTTGTTTTCTTCGTTTGCATTTCTGGTCTGGTCATGCACAGACCACAAACTCTGAAAAACCTTCACTGACCTTATTCAATTGGTAGCTAGCAGTAATCCAAGCATGAGGCCCYGCAACAAACTGTTAGCTCAGGTTAGACTCTAAACATTCAGAATGATTTTTAGAAATTGCCTATAGGTTRTTGTTACTGTCAGTCTACCTGATAATGCTGAAATTTAGAGAAATTGCCTTTGAGACAGGGAGATTTCTGACTGAGAGCTTTCTGCTAGAGGCAATCTTGAATGTTTTCATCTTGGCCAGAATTTCATCCTCCTAGGTGAAATGAGGGAGCAAATTTATTYCAGACCATCCTTCTCTCCTTGTATCACCAGAACACCTGCTCATTGAACATGAACTCGAAAGAGAACAGAGACACAGGAGGACTGCAATTGTAGTGATAGCAAAGGATACCTTTTCTTAGAGCTACATGAGCTGTTTTGCCTGATGAGATGAAGACTGCAAATGCCTGTAATTATGGAGATGGAAGAGGAAGATTTACGGGCATATTTCATGTGGTAACCAGAAGAAGGTTGTTTCTCTACCACACCAGAGTCTTGCCAATGGATTTGCTGTATTCACCTGCATCACTGGGATTGCATCAAAAGTTGCCAGGGATAAACTGGCAATTAACATCACTAATCTATCATCCACAGGATTTTCTGTCTTTCTCCACTGACAAGACAAGACTAAGGGAAGCAAGACAGTCAATCAAAGCCACCTTAGATCAGCTCTGTGACATTTTGATGGCTAGAATCACATGAGTTGAACTTCCACAGCTTGTGTTCTGCATCACAAGTTGGTTTAACCTGTTTAACAAAACCACCCAGCATTTCAGCGTTGAAACATGCATGTGCATCCAGGTTGATAAACAGAGCCATTTCTATTAATCGGGCAGAGAAAGTAAGACAACAATCCCTTATGGAGTAGTGGGTGCCACCATACCACAGCAAATTCCAGCCAAGTGGTGGAAAACAGTATGGGCAATGCTTGTATCCTGGCACAAATATCACAATATGGGGGAACTCATAGCAATTACTACTCTTAGCAAAGACCTGAGTGTGTAAGCACGAGTGACAAAGCATGTATGTTTTTAGCCCAGCAGTTTGGTTCAGCTGAACTGACTCCCGAAAAAAAATCAAGCTATGAAGGGAGAGTTTTTCTGGGCTGAGATACTTTAGCTTTCAAGATCTAAATGCAAGTGAAGTATTGTTCCATCCATTAGATGTGCTTTGTTACTCTGCTCTTAATGTTCGTATCTCTTCACATCAGGTTAAGCAGACAAGCCTGCTCTTGTTTTACCAGGATTCCTTCTGGGGCTGGTCTGAGCTGAGATTTTACAATGAACGGATCCTTGCCAATGTTTCGCCTGCAAAGGCACTTTGCCCACCTTCAGCAAAGCTGAGCAGCACACTAAGGTTTGCAATGTGAACCAGCTGTCAAGGATTAATTATATCTCCTGCCCTGAAGGGAGCTGGAAGAGATGAGGCAGGGAATAATCTATCCAAACAAGTTTGTACACACATATTATTTCGTAATRTGTTGCCTAGAAGAGATCTTCAGCCATAGTGTGGAAAAGCACAGCTAGCATCGTAAGGATGTCCCTCCAGGACCTTCTCTGTCCCTCCAGGAGGATGGGATGGTTATTCATAATGCATTCAGTTAGCATTTGGCTACAGGCACTCCTCTGTTCTCAAAATCCGTGAGAGCAGCATAGCCATGCGGTCCTATGAAGACACAGAACGGCTCAAACACGGCAAGTAGGCGCTCGGTTTACCTGGCACTGCAGAAAATACATAAGGAGGTGGCAGTGAAGCTCCCATGCATCATTAACCACACACGGAGATTATTTCACTTGCATCCAACAGGGAAGGAACTGGTTTCAGGGAGAAAACATAGCGCCATGCTTGAAAAACAGCCCACGCCCTTTTGCCAAGAGATTTTTACTAGCATTAGGAATAAACAAAATACCAGTAATGATCTTGTTTAGTCCACAGGCAGATGCTGTTTTCAGATATGCAGCTGGCTCCTGGGTCCTAATTCATCCTGGGGAAAAACCCRATTTAGAAAAATCAACTGAGCACTAAAGCACCTCACCAAAAATCAGAGTCTACCTCAGAGCAGGACTTTCCTGGAACATCTTACTCTCTGTTAACCAAGCCACTTCAGGATGGGGTGTGAGTAGAGAGAAAAACATAAAAAAGATGGAGGATGAAGTAATGGAGTGAGCTTTACCACTGCATTTTCTATTGAAGTTATTTTTCATTCCTGAAGAAAAAAATCCAGTTTGCCTGCCCACTAGGGCACTGACACGTCAGAGAAAATCTAGAAGCATCACTCCCATCTGGAAAGTGTGATCTARCCCAGTAGTGCTTCTTTTTCCCTAGTAATTGCATGATTCAGAACATCAAGGAATAGTAGTGGCTTTCATGGATATTTCCCAGTTTATAGAGGGCACTTTGCCAGGCTCACACAAAAGCAGCCCAGATTCGGATCCTTCCTTGCAGAGTCACTGATGTACAGACRGACCATGCTTCCTGCAGCCTACCGCGACAGGCTGCAGCCTGCCCACRCACCAGCCCAGCTTGGACTGGTTCTTCCAAGGAACACGGGTCTGCAAATACTATCCATGTGAGCGYGTGCTCCGTTCTCCAGCCTGACTCTCCTCCCCACCCAGATCCTGGCCCGTGTTCATCTGCCACATCCACACTAAAGCCGCAGGTAGATAAGAGCTGCAGAAGCTAACCCGTGGTGTTTACCCCCGAGGGCAGTTAAATCCAAAACTGGYACCAGTGAGCGTGCAAGGACCCTCACTGGGACGCCAGACACCTGCTCCCTCCATTTCCTTCTCCCAGAGGCAGCCTTGCTTGGACACTCCAAGCAGGACAGGACAACACTTGCAGACAGTGGCACTCAAAGGAGCGACTTCCTCCCAAAGCATTCCTTAAATGATAGGAGTTTATTTGCTCTCATGAGTTGTGTGTCTTTCCTTGAGATTTTTGATCTTTCCGGCTGACAGATCTGCTTTGCCTTAAAATAAATCTGCCCCAAAATACTTTATTGCTGAACCAGTYCCTTAGCTTTTCTCACAGTACAGCCCAGTAAAGAGCTGCAGGCACCTGGTTAGTGGTCAGGAAGACATGGGCACACTCATGCTAGTGTCATGCCACAGTCTCAGCCACAACTTCTCTCTTCTTTTCCCTTCTAGATGGGATCCCTTGCTTTGTGTTGCTTTGTGTTGCTTTGTGTTGCTTTGTGTCTTTTCCTATCCTTTTCCTCAACATCATCAGGCTTTTTGATTTCTACCTTGGCCTTTAATTTCTGCCTTTATTTCCAGAGCTTCACATGGAAGTACCAAATACAAGTACTTCTAATATACTTTCCCTTCCCAAACGTGGCCTCATGGTTTTTCCACACTTTATCAGCAATTACTCTATCACATAATTTGAGAAATGGTCACTGTTTACAGGACATTGCCACAGGTTGCTCGCTCACSCCTACCTCTGCTTAGACATGACACACCACAGATGATCAGAGCAGCGTGAGCTGGTGTTCAAAGCACCCCTTGCCCGCTCTGTCCCCAAGAACAGCAATTTCAGCATGCAGCACCCCAATGTGGAGACAGGTGATGGCAGGGCCCTTCCCTCGACATGCATCTTTCTCAATTCATTTGCTGTGCTTCCTCTGCACAGCAGGGATTGTCGCTGCTCTTGATGCTTGCCCTGATCCTAAGCACGCAGGTGACTCACAACCTGACTGCAGAGCCTGGCTAAGAGCAGCAACAGGAGGTGAGGAGGCCACAGAGGTACCTAGGTGAAGAGGACAGAGAGAGCTGCGCAAAGGCAGGTTTCTGCTGTGATTTCCCTTTTGCAGCCCTGCAAGTTTGATTCCCAGGAAGAATGAGTGTGAACGGAAGTCCTTTTCTCTGGTCGGCTGCTCCCGTGGRATTGGCTTCAGCACAAATGGCTGCTGACAGATTAATTCTACTCGGGGCTGTGATCTGCTTGAGCTGCCCTGTCCAGGGCTATGGAAAGGATTCGTTCTGCTGACAGGTAGCCCTGGCAGCAGGATGTTCCACGGYGGCTTCTGGCCAACAGTGGTGCTCTCACTCCTTTTCACACTGGCATAGAGCAGAGTAAATGCTCTTTGATCAGTGCAAAATCAGGTGTAAAACAGGAGAATCCAGCCCAGGCCATTTCATTCTCCTAGATCTAAGCAGGCTTGTAATCTTCATCAGTGTTGCTTCCTGCTTGAAATGCTTTTCATTAGCTGCTCATTCAGCGAACACAACCACTTCTGCTACCTCAGCAAAACACAGGCCACACTTCTCGCTTAGCAGCGGAAGGCAAATGTTTTAATGCATTTTAATGACTGGCAATTTCTTCAGTCGCTTTCTTGTCTGTGTTTTTTTCTACCCATCCTACTAAGAAGCCTTCTGTACACTTTGACTGCAGAGAGATGCTTGAGCAAAGGCTATCCTGTATCTCCTCACTCTCAAAATAGTTGCATGGCCTSAGCCGGTGGCTAGGGAAGCCAAAAGCTGAATGTCTCTTACGTCAGTGGCCTTTTGATCCAGTCCTGGAAGCAGTTAAACAGGCTGAGTGGAGCTATTTGGCTACAAAGGTGGGTTGTCCTGCCACGAACTTCACCTTGTGAATCTTGTGAATCTTGCACAGCCGGCTGGGAAATTCTGCACAGAGTTTAATTTCTGAAAATGATTTCTTGAAGCTGATATTTTGCACAGGAACAGACAATTTCAATTCCAAAATAAAGAGTTCCAAGATAAAGAAAACCAAGCCTATCTCAATCCAGTAACTGAGGAACCATTTGACCTCAAAAATGGAAAGACAAGGTCAAGGTTCACTCTGAGGTTGAGGTAAACTGCTGTTTCAAGGCAAAAACTCTTGAGTGACCAAAGTCATTTCCCAGAGCCAGCTGAGCTAGATTTGAGCCCAGACRCTGTGGATCTATTTGCTGGTCAGTTGCTTTTGGTCTGAGTGATCTCCAGCACAGGCTGTCCTAGGTGGCTCTTAGGGACAAGTTCTATATGGGCTGCCCCGTCCTATATCATTGCCTTTCCTCTGCAGGGATTCCTGTTTTCCTGGGCAGACTGCACTCTACAAAGTGTGACCTGCTGCTCCTCTCCCAAGCCCAAGCTTCCTGTGTCTCTGAGTCACACTAAACACATAGAAGAAAAACCTGGTACTTCATTTCTTCATTTTCCTGTGTGTGGGGGTTTTCCAGTCTCTGATCCACACCCTTCTTGCTGCTGCGGCAGAACTGGTTGGCCTAGCTTGGGCATACTTCTTAATGTGTCCATAATTCACCCACAGCCTTGGTGCTGAGTTAATCACCCTCTTCCTTTGTTCTGCCGCTTCTTCTATGGCAGTATAAGCAGGCAGAAAGATGGGGCAAGGACAGAGTGATTTGGAGCTCCTACTAGCTTCTGATATCAACAGACACCCATAAACTTGACTGAATTAGAACTTGCTGAATCAATAACTGTTCAAGGACAAGATTCCAGATTGCCAGAGGCAATAGCCATGGAACCACCAGAATCCCAACATAAGGTTGCAATGAGAGGAGTCTGCATCCTCCAGCAAAGCCAGACCTTTTCCCTTTAGAGTACATCATTTGATTTCATTGGAGACATTGCTGATTTACCCCCATGAGAATGAACAAGAGGATCAGGAGCTGCATGTATGCCAGATGCTTATGGCTATCAGCTATGATTCATCACATATAATGCCCTAGATGAGATGGTAAATACCACACAGAAACTCCAGAGGAACAAGAACAACAGAAGATCCCTTCTTCTTCCTTCAGTTATCTAGAATCTATCATTGCCTGGTGTAACATAATCCTCTCACCAATTTCTGTGTCTGCCTTTTGCCATGCAGAGTCATGCTCAAGTGATTCTCTTTCAGGGCAACACTATGTTAATTTATTTGGAATCCTGTGGGACTGCCCGGGCAGCCCATTCCAGTGGGTGGATTTTGCTGAGTTTGCAAAATAATCAAGCACGGGAAGCAGGGASGCATTAATGGTCCCAAAGTTTTGCAGTTTTCCTCCTTCAGATCAGACTCCCCTGCGTTAAGTGAGGGCTGCAGTTGCCCTAGGACAGTGGCTTACTGAAAACATTTGAATTTTGTATTTTTTCTACTGCACAAATCATGCAGTGCCTTCCCCTCCTCCACACCATTCTCAAAGTCACATTGGGAAGCTGAAAGATCTGATGAAAAGGAACAGAGAGGAAAAAATATCCAAAGACTTGAAAACTGATCCCAAGCTCTAGCTACAGCCAGAAACATAAGCCCTTTCCCTGCTGTCCCTATGGGCTCTGCTCTGCTCCAGGGATTTGCATCCAGGGCACCGAGGATGCACTTTTGAGATGATTAGGAAAGGAATTTCACATTCAGAAGAGCTGGTTCAGTCTTTTGTCCGGAGACTGGATGGGAAAGCTCATGCCATCGTGACTGCTCTTTAAGTAGAGGGTTGTGTAACCCTGGCATGCAGCAGTGCTCCTGCTGGCACGGGATGAGAAATCGGCCAGCAAAACAGCAAACAGCCTCGGAAATGCCCAGTTGGGCAGAGAAGGGCCTTGCAGGAAAGCCCTGTGCTGCCTTTCTGCTTCCTAACCCTGCCCACAGCAGGGCAGTTACAGCTCTGCCCAGAAGGAGACACACAGCTATTCACCTACGGACACAGTGGCGAGACCCTTACCAGTAAATTACATATGCCCAGCACTGCATATGATACCATTTTCTGATACCATTTTCTGTTTTCACAGTGTGATTGAGTTGCCCAATAGGACATTGTGCCCAGCTTCCAGGCTGGAATGAAAGAGACCCAGAGTGAGCTCCACCCTCCAAGACAGGCCCCTTTGTAGTCCCAATCTTACCATCCTAAGGAAAACGTGCTCTAGGTGACCCTGTGTGAGCCACGTGCCACGTGCTCTAGGTGCTCTAGGTGACCCTGTGCGAGCCACGTGCCATGTGCTCTAGGTGCTCTAGGTGACCCTGTGTGAGCAGGGGCGTTGGACTAGATGACCTCTGAGGTCCCTTCCAACCTTAAGCATTCTATGATTCTCTGAAAACCACAGAGACAACCTTTTCTTCCCAAGAAAGCCTTTGCTGATGCCTGTGTCAGTGCAGGAAGGCTGAGCTCACCACTAAGTGGTGCAGAGCAGGAGTCTTTGGAGCAGGATCCACTGGAGCAGGAGCCTCATGTCCCTGCAAGGCAAGGTAGATGTGACCCTGCACTAAGTCCTATTTTAAGCCCAGGTGGGAGCTTTATTGCTGAGAGGATCAGGCTGGGTGGATCTTTAGGCACTTCTCAAGAGTACAGAGAGCAATTTTTCTCCCTTATCCTTCATATTTACCACCTGTAAATATCCATTCTTCCARTTGCACCAAACACAAGCATTTTGCACAAATTTCTTAGCCTGGTCAGTCCTCATTACTCCACATGGACATCCACAGTACTCATTAAATGGGAGGACGTCAAAATGCTTTCTGCRAAAATGCTGGACCCTGTTCCAGCAAACACCCTGTCAGTAGCTGGGTTTTTCTGATATCCAGAGAAATCAAGTGCAAAGTGCAGACTGGTCAARCACATTCCCAAGAAACAATTCTGTCAAATCTTCTGGCAGAAGCCATGCCCAGTTTGAGGAAGCATTTTCAGGGTTAGGCAGAGAGAGCAGAGATGCAAATATCTTCTCTGTGTGAATCAAGTCTGACTCTTGGCTCCGTASCTCTCAGTCCTAGTGAATGCCCTAGGCACAGGTTGAAGAAACAACCCTTTTTATTTGAAGTATGCAATTAAACGTTCTTTGGGCTAGGAGGAGGCTACCTTTCTTGCCTGGTGCATATGTGCAGAAGACACACGTTCCAGTACCTGCTCTGTTTCTTTTCTGAGAGGAACATCAACCACAGGGCTCTCCTAGGCTGTGTAGATCTATATCATGTCATCTCAACCATGATTTCAGAAGTCTAGGTATTATTCTGCCTCAGAATAAGAATCTGCCTCAAATATCTTGGGAAGCTCTGTCTTCTTTCCTTTTCCTTTTTAAAAAAAATTAGGTTTTCCTTTTCCCACAGATGGGGAACRCAGGTTTGGTCTTCTGAGCCTGCCTGAGAACGTCTTCACATTTCTGATTTGGATTGTTAGCTAGATAATATTAAACAGCAGCTGGAGCAACACACTCAAAAGGGCACAAGTCACCATCCATGATGACCACCCAAAGGAGCCATCAAAGAGATTTGTAGCTCAACAAACAGGATCAAGGACTATTTGTGCAGTGCAGAGTATTTCAGGGTCCAGGACTGGAAAAATCTGATTCTTCCTGAATCTTCTTCTTCCAGAATGTTTTATATGCTATTGCTAGCAGCAGTAATCCTACCATGCATGAGCTGTAAGAGATTAGGAAGGAAGAACATTTTCCCTGTGTTACAAAGTGAGAAAGAAACAGAGCAGCAGGCAGGAACTAGAGGATCCATCGCTCTGGATAAGCACACGGGAGTCTCAGATCAGCCTCCACGGGTGGGTTTGTAGTTGGAAGCCATTTGTAGGCCCAACTCTTTCCCACCACACCATACTAGAGAAGGTCTCTGTTCACTGTGCAGTCCTTTGCTCTCAAATATCCCCTTTTTCTCTGGGAGATCATTGTCCTGCCTCTCCACCGGCCCCAAACTGCCCCGGCCATCCAGACCTGCCATTTTAGTACTTCCAGGGAGAAGAGAAACATTCTTGCTGTTTGTTTGCTCAGCTGCCATTTATTTGAGCTATGCTGGAAAGTTATATATTGCCAAACAGCAGCTGCCCATTCCTCACCCGCTGCCAGGCTTGGTTTGGAAGCAAAACCAAACAGGAAGAATGATTTTTTTCTGTTTTTCTCTCTTAAAGGAGATGGAAACATTTCCAGGTGAGGTAACTAGCTGGGATTCTTCTGCTTTCACATAGGCACAAGAGAGGGCAGGGGGCACAAGGCAGTATGTGCTCTGTASCCGTTCTGTGCCATCGTGTTTCTTCCCAGCTCACACAGATGTCACCAACAGCCTTGTCAAGCTTCCCCTGACAGAATGACTGGAGTCATTTTCTATGATCTGTATCATTCTTATTTTCCATGGGGTTATAACAGGACATGGTGCAGTGACATGTGACAGAGCTATTTAGGCCATGGTGAGAGGATGTTTACAGAACTGGGACACCTGCAATGTATTACAGTCAAGCAGGATGTCTTTGCTCTTCTAACTCCTTGGATTAGTAGAGCTTAACCTGTTCGCTCCTTCCATAAATGTCCCAAAGAGAACAGTGACATCTTTTTCAGGACTTTCACATCAAGGTTCAATTGATACTGTTATTAGGGGGTTATAGAAATGTTCTATTATATGTCAGTGCTGTGTCTGACATGTCCCAACAGCATTTCATTTTGAGGGTAAAGAACAAATCTAGATCTTGAGGCATGTGTAATAGTACACAGAATCACAGCCTTCTGAGAGTATGAGCAATGGGTATGGGAATGCGTCTTTCAGAGCCAGAGGCTGTTTAAAGCTGCAAGGGTTCCTCTCTTTTGCTCAGGCAGAGGTACAAGCCCCTCTGGTGAGAAATACTCACCAGATTATAATGCCCTGGGCATTCTCATGTTCCTTCCTGGGAGCCAGAAAGTTTTTCGTACCTGTAAATGCTTTGCTGGTACTGTGAGACTGGAAAGAGGGGACAAGAGGCAACCAGTGAACACAGAATGATGCTAGAAATGAGTGGTCTTTCCATAGAAACTTTCCTGGCACCTGATTGCTCCCTGCAGAGCCCAGAAGACAAGCTGCCAAGTGGCCTCTGAGTTGTCTCTGGAGTTTGTCAACCTGTGGCCTGCTCCAGAGAGGAGCCTTTAAGCTGGACAGGTTGCAGCGCTCTTGCCTAGTCAAGTATTACAGGAGGATTGGGAAGCTCCCAAACTAGGTGCCATGGGTGGGCCACTCGGACAAAACATAAGTCACATATTCTCTCCATGATCTCCATGACTCTGAGATCAAGACACATCTTGTGCTATGACACTTGCACAGACACTGTGTAGCAAATTATACACACTAATCATGTCCTTCTACAATACATCCCCCAAATCACTTTCATGATCCTGGGCTAGGCCTGATATATCCATGAYATCACAGGTTTGGAAATATAGCTCCAGACCTAGGCTTTAAAGTTCTATCAAATCCTCCCCAATCTATCTCCTGCTTATGAGCAGGACAAAGTAGTAAAGAAGCAACTCCTCACTCTCCAGAGTCTTTAACTCCATGGCTCATTCCACTTTAGGTCAAACCTGCAAGGGAAGGCAGTCTGCCCAACAAGGCCTACATCTGCTCTCTCCTAGACACCTTTTTTTTTTTTTTTTTTTTAAGGAGACTTTCTGGTCTTCAGTGTTTGAATGTACCCAAAAGGCAGTAAATGAAAAGTTCTAGATCCGTTAGTATTGTGGGGGAAGCTCCCCTAAGCTTACCTATGCAGAGTGTTTCAACAGTCCAATCAGGAATTGGAATCTAAGAATATCTACATAGCACAAGGCTTAGTGGGCATTACAGTAGGGAATGTGAAATATTCCCAGCCTGAGTTCCGTGCATGCAACTTTGCAACTATTCCTGAGAATAGCTGCAAACACCCGAGTGTGCAATGCATAGAAATAAGTTGTTTCCTAAATGACCTCTGGTGTCAAGAAGCCAAGTTTTTACCAGGGTTCTCTCCACTTTGAAGGAWTGCAGCAGGTCTAGCTCCCTCTTCTCAGTTCAGACTGCAAGATTTCTCTTTATCTCAGCTAAAGAGATATCATGCAGACACATACAGACACAAWTTTTTTTGTACAAAAGCTCATCCAATGTCTTTGCCATGGTTCTCTCAGATTACCAAGAGCCCTGATATGTCAGAAAGGCTCAGGGAAAATCTTAGAGGCCTTCCCCTCTTTCTGGGTCGAACATATATATCCAAACTCCCCTAAATGATTCATCCCAAGTTCATAAATCCCATGGCAAATGACTTCTGCTCAATACTTACTTCRAAAAAAAACTATCTAGGCCAAGCGACAATGCTGGTCCAGGAATAAATTCCACCAGGAAATCAGAAATCAACAGTTAGTACTTCAGAAGAAGAGTTCAAGAGGAGCATCCTGTGATGAAATGCCTGCACAATATCATGCCCACACTATGAGGGCCTTAGGAACTCTTTTCTTTGTCCTCATCTCATGACATTCCTGGTAACAGGGTCATTTACTGTGGTTGCACTTGCACTAGAATCACAGAATGTTCAAGGTTGAAAGRGACCTCTAGAGATCATCTAGTCCAACCTTCCCGCTCAAGCAGGGACACCCAGGGCATGTGGTACAGGGTGGAGTCCAAGCAGGTTTGGAGACCTCCAGAGAAGGAGACTCCACAGCC
Source organism: Nothoprocta perdicaria (assembly GCF_003342845.1). Taxonomy (NCBI): domain Eukaryota; kingdom Metazoa; phylum Chordata; class Aves; order Tinamiformes; family Tinamidae; genus Nothoprocta; species Nothoprocta perdicaria. Next base: position 4,272,027 of record NW_020455566.1, read on the forward strand.
TCCCTGGGCAGCCTGTGCCAGGGCTCTGGCACCCTCACAGTACAGAAGTTCCTCCTCACCTGGAGATGGAACTGCSTGKGTTTCAACTTATACCCATTGCCCCTTGTCCTATCGCTGGCCACCAATGAGAAGAGCTTGGTGGCCAGTGAAGTCTCCATTACTCAAGAGTGGTTGACATCAAAAGGTCACATGGGGGAAAAGGCTGAATACTAGCGAATAAAAGGCAGCAGCAAAGTTGTTTTGGCCCCTTGAACAGCTCTTCTTTCTCTGTGTCTTCCAGTATCTCTGAGACATCCTTCTCCTTCAGCTCACTGTTAGATATGCCTGCCCTGGCAATGGGACCCAGCTCTTATTCAAAGTAAAGTAGAAAAATGAGCTGGCATCTAAAACTGCAAGGGGACCCATGTCACCTCTCTGTTAAGATGGCTAAGGGGTAGGACACCACATTTGAGCTAGTAACTCTCAGTTCTCTTTATAATTACTGGAGAGAAAGAGGTATGTGGTAAAAGTGATTCATCTGGTCCTAAATTAGACACCAAGCAGACAAATTGTGCTGTTGAAGTGCCTCATTCTCTGTATTGACTTTGAAGCCCAAATAGATGTCTTGCTCAGAGGGAGACAATGACAGTATTTCCTACATCTCCTTTGTATCCTATTAGCAGGTATGAAGGACAACAAGGAATATGAAGGAAGGAAGGAACAACAAGGAAAATGCGAAGCCTTACCCTAGGTCTGGGCAATAAAATGTTCTTACATCTCACAACGCAGGGCAATTTTTGTTCCTTGCTTTCTTTTTCTATATTATCTCTTTATCTGGAATCCAAACACCTGCTCTTTGCATGTTCAACCATTTCTTGAACTTCAGAATACCGCTGTGATGAAGTAGCTCTCACCTGTTCCTATCACTGATCATTAAGGCCTTCTCCATTGCCTTTGGAGATCATCAAGTGTCATTGTCAGGTATACAAGGATATCCTGAGCAAGATTTCTTTCTTGGTTCATTTTGAGTGAATTCAACTCGGAACATTTTAGATTTTGAGAAGATGTTTTAGAAAAAAAAGTTTTAAATGAACATGGGACACTGGAAGACTGTGAGCATCCATCAAGTGGAAATAAAGATATCTCACAAGGACCTTTAGTTCTTTTTGAGTAAAAAGCTTGTTAGAAACAAATAATGCTGTTAATTGCCATTCCCTGCATATGATGGGCCAAGGTGTCCATGTGAGTCCCACTGACTGCATGTTTAAGACTAATCTTCCACTTCAGCTATTGCTTTCTCTGCTTGCCTTGTGGGTCCATTACCTCAGTTTCAGAGAGGGGAAAAACTCAGATCCTAAACTGAGGAAACAACACAGTTGTGTTACTTTTTCCTTTTATAGAAAAAGTGAGGAGGCAAAATAGGCGACACAAAAGAGTCTATGAATTTTTCTGTGATCTTAGAGATGCACATACCAGAATTCATAATGGAGCCAGTCACATCCCCACTACAGTAGTCAAGCAAGAAAGAGCAGGCCATGATTTGGCTTCTGTGTCCCGATGGACTTAATTGGAGACAGATCAATTGCAGCCTTTTTTTTCCGTTCATTATAGACTCAATCCAGACAGCTACTGCCAGGCTGCAGGCAATCACACTGCAGGCAGCCACGGACAATTCACCGTGACACAAACAGAAGAGGCCAGCTCTGTTGTGATGAGGGGTAGGCAAAGGAAAGTCTGATTTCAAAGAAGCCAATGAAGAGGAGGATACCTCATGTTGACAAGCACACCTTAAGGAAGCAAAGTCTTTGAGGAAGGATGTATTTCAAAGAATGGAAGAAATACAACTCCTTAGATTGTTCTCACTAATGGGCAAAGCAAGATCTTGGACACCAGAACTTGTGCCAATACAAATCCAGAGCTCTTCTGCATGAGCTTACTTGACTTTTTACCAAGGCAAATGTTCTAGGCCTAGAGCACCTAAGAAAACATAGGCCCTAATGGGTGTAAAAATGAGCAGGTTGCAGTAGTGTTCATAACCCCTTATGTCTGTGTCAACCAGGAAAGAACTGGTTGAGCTCTCACATCAGTAACACAGCCCTCTGGGGATCTGCCTTGAAAGGAATCATCTACTTATCCAAGCTAAGGCTGTGATTCAACAGCAAAATCCCTTGGGCTCCATTCTCACACTCCTTGGCCCTCTAAGATTTAGTGTTCAATCAGTGGTTTATGAGCCTGGGCATTTCCTCAGGGTGAGTTTTTATATCTAGGGTGTGGGATATATCTGCGCTGTGGCTGGCAAATGTCAGACTTGCTTTCATGCCAAGCCCCAACAATAATGGTGAACCTCTATACATGGGATTGATGAGCTGTGCCTAAGGGTATCTCCACATTGAGTTTCTGTTCCCAAGGCATGCAAACCAGGATCACATGCCCATGTCAGGGTGCAAGAAGRCGGCTGCACCTCTCCCCAAGCTAGTGAGTACCTTGTGGTGTCAAGGGAGTGTTCTAGTGTGCTGTGTCRAGTCATCTGCATCATTCTCTCACCTATCTATGAGTATGAGGAGGCCTCAACTCACTTTGCAAACTGAGATCTCTCGTGTCTTACAGGATCTGTAACTGGAGGAGCATGGTGGGGTCTCTTCTCCTGACAGACCATGGATCTGTACCCCTGCTCTCAGTGTCATTTCCATTTTACAACTGGCTGGTATTTATGCACCCTGCACGACTTAGTGCTATAGAAATGCTCTAGTCTTTCAGCTGTTCATGGTYGAACTTTCTCAATATCTTTTCTGCTAGTTTGAAGTGTGTCAGCTTCTGGCATCAAGTTCTGTGTCAGCATTTACTGGTGTTTCAGCACCTGGGTGAAAATGGACAGAGCAGACACAAGGCAGAAGCCCCAGGTCACATAATTTAATTTAATTTAATTTATTAATGAGTTGGTTTAACCCCATCGTGGTTGTCAAGGAAAGCTTAAAAGTGTAGTTTAGGGRATATGTCTCAGGAAGCATGTCCTGGAATAGGTACAATTGTATCTTTGGGAAATGGATATGTTCTGGCACAATTTCAACAAGATCTCTCTTGAAGGACTCTCACTGCTCGAAATCCAGCATGTGAATTCTGACCAGGTACCATCAGAAATCACCGAGGAGTGATGCCCTGGTGCTCCCATCCCACTTGGCAGATCTYGAGGTGGAGATTAGGTTTGCCCTGCATTGTCCAGGGTGAAGGTCCTGGCCATGCAGGATGCATCTTCTGTAAGAATGTGGGAAGGGTCRCACTAAGGGATACCTGCAGATAAGCAGTCAATATATAGGTTGAAAGGAGGTAGATGGGAACCAAACCTCAGGAGTAATCTGCAAGCTGTGTGAAGGCAGTCCATAGGATCAGTCAAGGTGGTAACTGAGATCATTACACAGTCACAATTGCTTCTAAGATTTTCAGAAGAGCACCCATCAAGAGCATTTAAAGAGCAGATTTTATGACTAGTTTGAGAGTCCAAACTACAGATCAATAAACACAGCCAGATGGACTCTGCTGTCTTTTGGACATCTGTATCGTTTATTGATGCTATCAGATTCAACCATGCTGCCAAACCTGGAGGCATAGACTGCCTTTTGCCAAGTCTATATCCAGAATACTAGCTCTTGCACATGGAGGGAAGGGCTAGGACACCAATTATGAACAGAAACCTCTCTCAGCTGCCCGCTCTTCACACGGAGTTTGGCTGCTGGCATGAGGAGAACACTATCATGCCAGCTGAACCATCTGTCTTGCTCCAACTAATTTATGAGCCATGTTCTTACCTTCACTTGTACAGGTTTTCAGCTCTGCTAGTTCTTTGCAAGTTGTTTAGCTTTATACTGATAATAATACTATCTTTGAGATCTGAGAGCACAAAATATAATACCCAAACCATTGGTATTAAGTCATATATGGCCCACACTCTCCCATATCCATACTATTAAACTCTCTGGGCCTCCAGAACATGGTGTCAGATCAGCCTGTCTGATGGGACTGGTATCTGCTCTGTCAGAATGCCTGAACTGTGCCTGCAAACCATTTGGATGAGCATCACTTGGCCCAGCCAAGGCATGCCCGCAAGCATGATGTTCCAGGGCCTGATTTTTGGCATTGTTTACTCAGGCCCTGTAATGATGCATGAAAGGTCTTTGGTTATTAATAGCAGCTCATCATTTGCTCTGATTATACTCCACCACCACTGGGGCTATCGGGAAGTCTAGCGTAGCTATCATGAATACTAAAGCCTTCTAACTTCAGAAAGCTTCTTACTAAATCCCAGAGGTGCAGTAATCTCCAAACTTATATATCATTAGCAACATCAAACAACCTGATACAATGAATTGCAGGTCCATAATACCCTAATTTAAGTCCTAAATGTAGGGACAAAATCACCAGACCATATTCCTGGAGGCACCGCAAAAGGTGATTGAACATAAAAGTTGTGGCTGTCTTCTTCACCCCTCCCAGCAATTTCATCTGTTTGAGGTTTGAACATGTATTAAACATGTCAACTCAGTACAAAATTGTTGTTAGCATTAGAAAGATAAAATTTGCCCTGGACAGACTTAATGCACAATAAGTTCCTCTGATGAGAGTATAGGTTCAGCACACTCAAAACTGAGGATAAAAGAAATATACTACTTGTCCCTCTGATGAATGAACAGTAACAGCTGGGCTAGCTCTAATAACACAGGAAACTTCATTTGCCACTGTAAGGAGAGATCTGGTTTATACAAATAAAATTGCTCCTCTGTGGAGTGTAGCGCTGAGTCTGCACAGAGCCCCAGGACAGTTGCCTCCTGCAGCCAAGCTCAGCATTATTAGGGCACCATTAGCACTACACACAGAGAAAGAAGCGGTAACCTGATTGAAAAGGAAAAAGAGCAGCAGAAAACAGATGCCATCTGCCACCAGGCTGACCCTGAGCAACTCTGCTACGAAACACTGACTCCAGTGTCAACAGTGAAACCCTGCTTCCCGGGGTGAAACACGGAGCAATTGACCTTTAGGCAACACTTCTGCAGAGTGCCAGCTCAAATGACGCTGTGGGGAGGGGCACGGGTGTTATTAAGGTATATAATATCACCTACAAGCAGTGCAATAGCACAACTTGCCCTGGGAAAAAAAMAGCCTGTGATTTCTGCCCGAGTTAGACTATTCAGCTCACTGCCTCTCGGATCCTCTTGTGGAGACAAGAGCTTATCGTCAGGGAACCTACATTTCTCATAACAAGTAAATTGCCTTTTAACTCTACAAAGCATTTTCAGATGGCCTGGAATGTCCACCAGCTTGTGAGTAGAGCAAATAGCGTAGCCAGGATGATAGACAGGAAATCCACTGAAAAGCTCAAGTCATTAAGATGTTTGCATTTGATGACACAACTACTACCAAAGACTGGAAAAAATTAGGCAGTCCTGCTCATGCAAGGTGCTGTGAAGCATGCCTGCATCCATCACTGATCTTTCCAGTACCCATGAGCAAGAATGAGTGTTTTTAGGATCAAGTCTTTTCCCAGAGTGCCGGTATGATCACTTACTGCTGAGATCTTGCTAAGCTACAAAGTGCAAGTTAGGGATTCCATACACAAGCAAAGAAATAACAAATTAAATTCCATAGTGACCGTATTTGCAACCCTCCAAAGCACTGCACAAGGAAGGGTTGAGAGACAGAGTGTACCTCACTCATGCTTTCTTAGAGAGGCATCATCAATCTGAAATAAAAGATGGTCAAAAATAATTCCAGCTTTTTACTCTGAATCCATTCTTGTGACTTTCAACCATATTTTGTAGCTTTAAGGAAATTAAAAGCTTCTTCCCATTTATTATAAAATGAAATACACCCTTCTTCCCAGGAAAAGCTGGATAGCCCACTGCTTGGAGAATGGAGAAGACTGTTGGAAGGGAACGAAGTGCCGACCTCTTCGAACCAGGAGGGGCTGCAGACATACACAGGCATGAGAGCATTGGGCCTCCTTTTGCTTATGCCTCTTCCCGCCAATCCAGCCTGGAAAGGGAAGCCGAGACAATCACAAAGATATTAGGAGCAACAGATCTAAAGGATAAAGTTATTATTTTCCTTTAGCCTTGAGGACAAAAGCAGGGAGGAGACAAAGGGGACCAGAACTACAAGCAAGTACAAGCTGTTCTGCTGATAGCCTCTGTGAACAAGTCGATGGAGTGGGCAGATACCATGACTGCARTAAATTACAGTGACAAGAGCCCTAGTCCTTCTGTAAGTCTCAGCTCTCCAGTGGGAGAGCCTGCCATCCCATGTGAACTTCTGTGCATTATCTCCAAGGCACCTGACCTTCCTCCTGTCTGTCTCCTACTATTTCACCTATTCATCCTACATTCCTGGAGCAAAAAGGCTGATGCCAATGATCAGGTGGGAGATGCTGCAAAAGGCCTCATGTCTCTTGCAAAATGAAGAGAACACAGTTTGACTGAGAACCTGGGCTGAGCAGTTACATGAATCACAATAACTCTCTAATTTCTGTCTCCTAATCCAGCTGGCTGTGACAACCCAGCATGTCCAACAGAGKATCTGGAAGGATAACGGAGAATGCATGTCCTTCCGGCAGGTTGTTAGAGTCATCCCTAATTTGGCTCATTTTGTTCTTACTCCATATCGGTCATTTCAGTAGCTTCTAGGCCCCTTATGGAAGCTAATGACTTCCGAGCAAGATACATTATCCACGGTTACACCACCAGGCTTCTTATTAACAGATAAACATTGTGACAGCAGCACCTGTTTGGAGTAAAGAAATCCCAGGGTAAATTAGATTAGTCACAGGTATGGTGCTGAAGTCTCCAAGTCCACTTCTGTGCCAGGGAAGCTGTGTCCTCTGCAATGCTGGTGTGCTCCGATATGGTCCTTATATGGGCTCGCTGCTTGGCTTTCAGTGACAGGCAAAGGTGTCTGCATAAGAAAACACTTGCAGAGTGAACTTGGTCCTGCAGCTTTGCCCACTCAGAAGGAGCTGGGTGTCTACAATGTCYATAGCCTGAAGTCTCACAGCAGGGACAGATGAACAAAAAGGGTCATCATAGACCCCACTAGAAGCTCAATCCCCTTCCCAGGGCTGGTCTGAGTACTTGACTGCAAGCCAAGTACAAGGCAAAGGCAATTCCTCTGGCCCTGCAGAGAAAGTTTCTCCTCCTGCTGCTACGATACATGAAGTTTGCAGACAGGCAATGCCTGGGACTTCTTGGGTGCTGTCAAAGCTGTTAGTATCAATTGCATGAATACTTAGTGGATGGTGGATTTCCACATTCCTCCCTCCTCACCATTCACAAAGCATGATTTTATTCACATGGATTTTGGCAAGTTCAATTGAATTCAACAGGGAGAAGCCCATTTACTTTGGTAGACTGAGCGCTTTGTGGGTGAGAACTGATGGAGGCTCTATTCATCACTTGTCCCTTGTTATTTAAAGCTATTTGCATTAAAGAATTCTGTTATTACAGTAGATGTGACAAGCACCAGTGCTGGTGARTGGTGGGCATGTTCTTCAAACAAGGGTGAAGCTGGAAAAAGGACACCCACGCACACACAGAGCTTGCAGACAAGAGTTTATTGCTCTGCATTGTCCCCCAGCTTCCAGAAGGCCATAGGTGTGCAGTGCGTCTTAATGTAATGATGAACCACATATCCTGAGCAGAGTAAGGGGAGAGGAAGTCTTCTAGAGCAAAAGATCTCTCCACATATGGATATTGCAGCTTTGGTGACAGAGATTTTTCTCCCAGGGACCCACATTCATCAGGTCTCTCAAAGCGAGACCTTATCAGACTTCAGCTCCATGTCTTCACATAGTAGAGAAGGTAACCGAGGCATGTTTTAGATGAGCACAGGTACTGCCCGCTAGCTAATAGACACAGAATGTCAAGTGCTAAGGTTTTGTAAAAGACAGAAAAAGTTTATGTTAGCTATACGTTATAATAAAATKAATAACTAAGACAGTAGTTCAGAAATGTATGTTTTTAATGAAGCAAAAGGGACAATGACTCTCAGAAGCATCCATTTATGCAAGCCAGAAAGAGAAATTAAAACTCAGAGTTTGGTTTAGGAGGCAAAATGAAGGCTAATCTAGGAGGAGCACTAGTAGTTTCCACATAGGCATGGCAAGAGGGAAGGGAGTGACCTGGAAAGGCATGCAGGCAACAAAAAGGGAACAGCAAAGAATGAAGACCTCTCCTCCTGCAAGCCAGAGGCCAGAGTGTGTGAGACGGCTTCTCCAGTGGGAGAAAGACCCAGGATGTTTAACATAAGAACTATTCCCCAGTGCAGACCAACAGTCTGAGCAGGTCTGAGCCACCATCGGGCAAAACAACCTGAGATAGATACAAATAATTATCATTGATCTATGCAAATACCCCAAAAGTTAGCACTGTGCACATATGTGGCAAGAGGTAATTAATCTCAGCTCCCAAATATCTGGCTGATAAAGACAGCCTCCTCCAACAGCAACACATTGCAAGCTGCTAATTATTAGAGTGCCACAGCAGGAGCACGTTTTGGGGCAGTGATAGATGCACTAATGCTGAGCAATCTCCTTTCTCCTTGTGCTACTTACTGTTTTAACTAGGCAGCAGCAAAGATTAGCTGCAGACAGATTTGGGGACTAGCCCTGTCCCAGCTGCATCACCTGCAACTGAAAACCAGACTCAACTTTTTCATCTTTTATGTGTTTACAAGTGTGTGTTAAGCTAGGGGGGCTCTTTGAAAGCCTATTTAGGGCTGTTATAATTGAAAAAAAAAATGCCCAAACACATTTCTGCCCCTACAAAACAGATATCCTCCCTTGATATGTAAAAACACCTTTGTTATGTCCTTCAATGGGCTTTCACTTCTTAGGCTGGTGCTTGTGGTTTGGAGTTCCTGAGCTGGGAAGCTGCTCCCTGAGGACTGTGTTTCACAAAYGTGCGTTTGCAGAGCTGCACTCCGTGCTCTGCTTTTCTCTGGGGACTTTTCAACTCACTCAGCTCTATGGTGCTCATCAGAGCCGGCCAGCCACATGCACAGAACTGAGTGGTCTCTGTGACACGGTGGGTACAACTATTCTGAGAAGCTCTTTCTGTTGCCTTTCTGAGAGGTCACCAGAGAAAAGAAGAGCAGTTCATTCCTGGTGTGACAGTGATTCAGTTTGAAACTGCCATGACCGGGAAAGATCCACCCGAGCTTTGGGACTGGATAGAACAACTGACCTCCTGAGAAATGGATGCGTGGAGCTGTAAATGAACCTCTTTCTTATAGGCTAGGAAAGCACCTTATTTCAGGCAACAGCCAATTTAACAATGCTATCAATTTTTCAGGGCTGTCTTCTTACTGTCCCCAGAGACTCTGAATGGACTCTGCACCTTGCCAACTGTGCGGACAGTCACATTTTCCTGTACAAGCTGCAGGGATAGTCCAAAGGTCTGAGCAGCATAAGCAAAGGGTTGTCTCATTCCTTCAACAGCGGCCTTTGAAGCACTGCCTACCTTTTCTACCACCCACTTACTCATTTCACCTTTATAAGGGGGAAGTACTCAGATAATTTATTTTTTTTCCTAGCAACTCTGCTCTAACCACCAGGAATGGACTTTTAGCTCTTCACACAAGAGAATTGCAGGCAGCAGTGAAGACAATACAGAAAATATCTAAGCGTGTCCCCAGAGAGCACAAAACACCCACGGTTTCCAAGCAGACAGTCTGAGGGATTGTCTGTTTGCAAACTTCCTCATGAGATTTGTCATCACGGACACGGTTGCAATGTACGCAGCTGTCTGGACCTGAGACACTGCTGAGGTAATTTCTGTTTCACTGCAGACTTTTCCAGCACCATGAAGGCAAGCTGTAGCTCCAGCAAAATGAGCTACAGGCTGCAGGAATCCTCTGTGTGAGAACATTTCTCAGCTGGCTGCTGCTTCTTGTTCACTCTGTGCACAAGGGCAGCATCACTAAGTCCAGCACAGACCAGAGGTGATTKACCTACCACCAGAACCAGGCACAAACATCCTTCCAACGTTTACCAGAACAGTACTACACAAAGTGAATTTCTGTTTTGATTTGATCCAAGATGCCATTTGATCTATTTAAAATTTAAAACCGGTTACACAGGCACAGGTTTTTGTGTTTCCCCATAGAGTACTGCTGCAGCAGGTTGCAGAAGGGCCTCTCCTTGGTGCTTGACATCTGTGGGCGAGTCCGACAATTTTCCTGAGAAAGTTTTTTTTTTTTTTTTTCTACCCAGAATTAGCTCTGCTCCAAAACGGGCTGAGCTCCTGTAGTCCCTGTTGCTGGCTGCACACTAGCTTTTCTTCTCCAGGCCGCAGAAGAAGCATCTTCTGTGACATGGTCAGTTTTCTGGCACCCAGGAATTTGACTTCTACTCGAGCATCCACAAGGCAGAGAATGTTTGCTTTTTATTTCAAAGGCTATTTCTTAAAAAAAAAAAAAAAATGCTTTCAAATGCTCTGTTTTTCAAAAAATAAAACAAGTAACAATTCTAACACCAACTGCAGTCCCACCAGTGAAGCCAGTCCAGACAGGAGAGGGCTATGAGGAATTTCATGCGCAGAAAGCATCRCGATGATGCCAGTCTCAAATATTCACTTCTAAAAGAGAAACATTTCAGATTTAATTCATTGATTGACTTTTTAACTAGAAAAGCAAAACTTTCCAATACAAAGAGATAAGATAAAAAYAATAAAAAGTTAAAATCCTAGTATTTCCTGCAGAGGAAAAAAAGAAAAAAAAAGTGATTTGAATATTTCCAGTTAATCCCTTCATTAAACTCACCCTCCTTAGCTACCCTCCTGCTCTCATGGAGAAGATATCTYGGTGACAGGAGATATTACACTCTTGCACAGCCACTCTGGTGCCTCTGTCACCTCACAGAACAGCCCTGCAAGGAATGGAATGGGGTGGCTCTTCCGCAACGTCCACAGGCCACATTTAATGGATCAGTTCTTCCATTCCCCGCCCTTGTCCRCACTGGTGCTTCTCCACTCACCCGAACCTGGCCCAAAACGTCCATGCCACGATGATGCAGACGTTTTGCAAGAGCAGCCCCGTGCTGAGCAGCAGATTGGCCGTGTAGCTGGTATCAGTTAGTGTGTGCAGAGGCTAAAAATAGAGAGCCTTCACTCTCGCAATGACTCAGAGATACAGAAGGGAAACCAACAGGCTCTGTGCTTGGCTGTCCCTTAAGCTGATTGCAAAGTTTTTGTCTAAAACTTTGTTTTGACACAAAACAGCTTTTTGAGGAAAAAAAAATTCAAAAAAACCCAAGATCTCTCATCTCTCACCTCCAAAGCTGGTGGGAAGACTTCTTGTTTTATTCTAAGTTTGGAAGAGGCCTTGGCCAGAAAATTATGATTTTTTGTTTGTTTGCTRTTTTGTTTTTCTTYGTTTTTAATCCTAACTGATACCCAACCCTCACCAAGTAGTATTTGTCTGCTAAGCTCTTCCTCAAAGACTTGTGAGAGCACCTGCAGTGGCAGTGCGTCTGAATGGTGCACACGTCCTCTAATGCTTCCACTGGAAACATGGTACTCCTTCCAGACAGCTCTAATTCCAGTCCAGCGAGAAAATATTTCTACAAACTGGTGTAGTTGAACACCCATAGTCGGGGGCACAAGCCAGGGGTGTTCAGGTTTTGGCCATGTGGACAGCGATGGTGGCCTCGAGGCTAAGGTTGGGAAAAGAAAAGAAGAACTGGGATCCTGTGGAGAGGAATATTGCTACCTTCAGCACTATCTCACCCATGAAGAGATAGATCCATTCCTCTCTGTGACTCTGTTAATCCATCTCACAGTTCCAGGTCATTTTAAAAGGGGTCGAGCCCAGGGACATGGGTCGAGAGGTGAAGTCAATCCTTCCAGATTTTCCAAGGTCAGCTGGACAAGACACTGAGGCACCTGCCCTGGCTTTGAAGTTAGCCAAGCTTGGAGCAGGTAGTTGGACTAGATACCTGTATGGGTCCTTACCAGCCTTCATTTTCCCAGGATTTTATCATAACGCTCTTTGTGCACTCATGCCTGCTGAAATTGTATAGGTAAACCCTAAATGCTGGAAAGCTGTGAAAACCCCTCAGCAGAGATACAGAATGCAGTGGGATGTGCCAGTAAACCTCCTCGCTCTTTGCACCTCCTCTGCTTTCTTTCAAGCTCCAACTGCACACTTTTTTTATTTTTTTAACTCTCCTATTTGCAGAGGAGGGGAGGAGTGTCTGCACTACAACACCGTGCAGGAATGTACTCCAGGACAAGTGCACATTGTTAGCAAGGCAGGACAGATGTCCACGCTGCCATCTCTGCCTCTGAGAAGAGACAGGCTCCAAGCCATGATCCATTTGCCYGCATGCTCCCAAAGGCAGAGATCATGCAGACCAGGAGAGCTACGTGCTGGTGCTTGCGTTGGACTGTGACTGTGCAAGTGTTTCCTCATTTCATGTACAGGGCCATGAGGATACAACACTGCTTRCTTGCCATGCTTTGGATGGGGAAGAGTAAGAAAAAATTAGCTAAGGGAAAATAAAAGCCCAGATAGTCTGGCCCTCTCACTGTTGCTGAAGTTGGTTTGTTTTGTGCTTGCAATCAAGCACATGCTGGGGTAAGAGCTGTCATGGGTTTTCATCTAACCATCCAACCATCTAACCATCCAACCATCCCTGGAAACAGCTGGGAAAGAGATGCAGCACAATTCTGGTCTCCCAACACAGAGCTGTACAAGCAGGAGTTACAGCTGGATCCACATCTGGAACTCGTCCCCGTGTCCCACGGGGAGTCTCTATGCTTTGTCTTCCCGTGGTACAGTGGTCAAGGGGAGCCACTGAATATGAGATCAACCAGCAGGATGTCAGCAATTCCCACAGAGAGCTGGGATACAGAAAAACTCATCAGTCACTATCAGGGTCAACCCTATCTAAACCACCTGGCAGCAAGGACTGTGATTGCAGATGGAAACAGCTCCTTGAACTCCAAGCTTTTACAAGCTTTTACGCTCAGCACTACGAGATTCCCCACCCACTATGCTCTTCTATCTGGGCAATTCCCTTTCAGAAATGAAAAAAAAAAAGAAAAAAAAAAGTCACTTTGCCCGTGCCTTGCTCAAGTCAGAGCAAAGGCCATCATGACAACACGTTGCTCCTTGGTTTTGTTGTACGTGTCTCCTGTGCGGCAGTAGTCTTGTCTTCCATAACCTTGGCATGGACTTTGTCATGTCCTGCTGAGCAATACCAGGAGGTCCAGTGAACACTTAAGGATTTCAGTGATCTGACCAGAGCTCATTTAGAGCAGATATTAGCGTAAGTGCCTACCAAATGAGGAATACTAAGAACTGATCTATGGTGGTCCCTTTACTGGAGAGGCTGTTGAATCTTGGGCTAAAAAGCAGGTGCATGACCAGCCCATCCTTGTGAGTAGGCTGTGCTACTGCCTTGGAGCCAGTCTCTAGTCAGGACAGAGGGCATCCCATGCTGCTAATCAGTGTCTGACTGTGTAAAAACTCAGATAATGCTTTTTACCACAACAATGGCTGATCTTTCAATGAAATCATTGAGCTAGAAAATGATTTTATAATCAATTCATATTAGGACGATTCTTTTCTCCGTCTTTCTCACATTTTTATTTTTCTTTTTGAAGGGATTGGCAGGAACATTTTGTTCCTGTTTGAAACGACGTTCCTGTTTCTTGTTTGAAACTTGTTCCTGTTTCCGCTTTCATTATAATCATTTATAACAAAGTCCGGTTCTCGGCCACCACTCACAGATAGGCAGGGATAGTTCTCTTAAACCATAGGCCCCAGAGCTCTGGGCCCTGTTTGGTTCTAGTCCCACCTCCAGCTATGGACGTCTCCCATACACATCTCTCTGTGCTCCTCTCCTGGAGAATCCTTATGCCCTAGTCATTGCACACATGTGGGCAAGTCTCTATATCCACCTGCATAACCCCTCATTTTAGCAAAATACTCTCACCCTTTATGGGCCAATAAATGTTCTGCTATTCTTCACAAAGCAGAGAGGACTGAAACAGTATTCCAGCTCCTTGCTCTGCAAACCCAAAGCAGGACAAGGGCACTCCACACTCTGCAGCAGTTGGAGTTCAGCCCCCAAACATTTCACTCACACCAAAAATTCATGTCCAATTTCCTGTGACCATCATTGGCATTCCCACCAATACCACAATAACTGCAAGAAAAGACACTCTCTCTGAATAATGATACTTGCATCTGTGGAAAACACTGGAAGATTTTCCTCCGTAAGATGAAACAGGATTTTGTTTTTATCTGAATCAAGATTTAATTTGATTCTGCAAAATTTTGGAATTGGTGGCTTGACTGTTTTTCCTCTGAAGCCCCCAACTCCCAGGGTGTCCTGGTTACATTTCTGAAACTGGAGGATACAGGATATGATTCCTGTGAAATTGCTAGTTCTATTTTAAATGCAGCATTTTTTTCTAGGTTACAAATAACCAGAATATATGTGTGAGAGGCTTCACTGAAACAGAGCATTGGGACAAAAAGAGAAACAAAGTGGGCATGAAAATGTCATTACTCCTGCACACCAGCCCATCACTAAATATTTTCACTTTCTTTAGTGAAATGATAGAAAATTAGTCAATACCTTCAGCACAAAAACTCTATTTACATCTGCCCTGAAGTGTCAGATTCATCCAGGAAGCAGAAATGTTCCTGTGAGATTATCATCTTCGTCTAAAACGTGTTCGTGAAAGGTGAGAACACAGTACTAATGCAGTGCGTTGTTTCCTCTGCATCTCTGTGTGTTTTGCTAATGATAACATTGTTAAAATGAGATTATATGCTCTTTGGTTTACCTTTCTTTTTTATTAAGAAAACTCAGAAGAGCTTTCGGGTTCTTGCTCAAAAATAGATTCTTCCTGGACCTTGAAACAACCCTTCAAACTCACACTCTCCAGACCAAGACAGACTTGTGCTGGATGATGGTTAACTCTCCATGGTAAGGTAGTACTCAGTGGTTTTAATTTTGCCACCATTATCTAAATTCCAGTGAAAAATAGCTCTGAGCAATGCACAATGTGACAGCTCAAAGAACCTGGCTAATTTTAATAGGAGTTGATTCAAATTTCCAGGAAAAAGAAACAAACATTCCCTGACACAGACATACCTGCTGAAATGCGACATTGATGCAAGAAATACTTCTTTCCCACTGCTGAGGTCAGTGTGGCTTTTCTGTGGCTCCCTCCTGCTCTACCATGGCATGAAGGGGACMACTTGCCTCCATCTAAGGCAGAAAATTCACAGGCTCTAGCTGTGCCATGCAGAGTTTGGGATCACGGTAGAAACACTCATCTCTGAAGCATTACTCCTTTGGTTTGTTTGCTTGTTTTGGTTTTGTTTGGCTATCTTTTCCAGATTTGGTTCATCTAGGACAGCTCAAAAGGCAGGCTTATGGTCAAACTAGCTGCTTACTCATATCAGTGAGCTATGGAAGATCCCCTGCGAGTCCTAGGTCTTGCATTTGCAAGGGACACCTTCACGTCTCTGGAGACAGTGACCTGTAGCATGGGTCAGTGCTGCTTTGCCAGCTCCCTTTCTGCCTCTAGCTATCTGACTTGCCTGTACTTAACACCAGCTCGGTTCCTGCTTAGGAGACAGCAGCCGGAGCTAGTCCAAACCCAGGCAAAGTTCAAGCTTTCTAGATGCCGGGCACTAGGCAGCTGTAAAGGCCTCAAACTCACTTTCAAACCTCAGCATAGATGAAACAGGGAGTCCTTCTCAATAGCTCGGATCATCCTCTGTCCCTTTCCTCAGCAGTCTCATGAGAGCTAGGGCCACGTGGGAGGGCAACAACAATAACACCTATACAAGATCTACTGAGCTTAGCTTAAGAGCTAAAATACTTTTATCAACAAGAAATCCTGTGTGTTTAGTGAGCTTTTTTAGTTTTGTAGGCAGCTAACATGGATTGGGCTGCCAATGCTGGCATCCACACTTTATAAGAAATTTGAACAAATTAGAATTTTTATAGTATTATTAATTGTCTGTGAAAAGCTGCAACAGAAGTCTGAAGAAGTTGTACATACTTTATCCAGGAGAAGAAAATCAACAAATTTGATTGTGCTTTGCAAGTAACCTGCATGGGGAAAATATCTGGTAGTCAGTGATACTTTATTAAAGCAGAAGATGACACCATCCCCTCCCAAAAAGTACTGAAAAGAGCAGAAACAGTCTTAATGAAAATGATAAATTGGAATAAGATGACGTTTAACCATGATGTATCTTGCTTATAACTGGAACACTATAGTAATTTGAAGTATTTCGGCCAAGATTGGTACTCTTTTCCATTCTACATCCTGAGGAAATATTAATGCAGACTGGAAACCTTAGGCATCTTTCTGTAGTTGTCTTTCTAAGCTACTTTGTCTTCCTCTTTTCAGTTCCCCTTGCTCTGAGCTGAGTTAGGATCAGCTCCAGGGATCAGGCTGTCAGAATGCGTCTTGCACAGCGTCCTCTGGCCTCATCCAAGGAGAAAGGTTGGTGGGAACCTCTGGCTCTTGCCAAGTGGCAGATGACCCAGTTGCTTTTAGCAGCTCCACTACAGACTTGAAGATGACTCTGGTAGTGCCACACACAGAGCATCTGCAGGACTGACAGCGCAGTCCACTCCTTTCTCTAGGGATGCTGCAGGGAGGGTGGGTAGCTCTGAAGCCCCCTCTGTTCATGGCTTCCCCATCTGCCCGCTGTGACCTTAAAATGCTGGTAAACAATTACTTGGGGAAGGAGGCTTGGAGAAGCCTCCAAGTGCTGCTCATCTAGGACCAAAGCAACGGTTTAGGTCTGTCTCTTCTCCACAACCAGAGAGGACTGTGCCAGCACAAAGATGCCGAGGGGAAGCAGCTCAAGGCCACTACAAGGAGGACTGGGCTGGCCAAGCAACAGCAGCATTCAGCAGTGGTCACATTTTGGCAGAGAATGACTCTGCCATTCCGGGGCTCGCATTTCCATCCATAGGCTACTGCTTTACTTAGTAATTACACCGTGGCAAAGGCCCAGCCTCCAGGATGTTGATTCAGACACCCAGACACCCAGCCACTTCCTGTTTGGATGYACTAAAATTATTTGCATCACTTAAAGGGTGATGTTGGCTAAGGGAAACAAAGCTTTATTGTCAGGGACGGCTGGGAGCCAGGTTACATACCCAAGCACAATGGAAAGAAAGTTGAACAAATTGTCCCCACCTCCGCCTCCCAACAGCAGTGCACACACACGTCCTGTTCCCAGGATCTGCTGCTCCAGCACGCTGCAACGCTCCTAAGCGTGACAGGACCGCAGCAAGGCAGCAAAGTACTGAAAGCCYCTAGAAAATCTCCTCCCAAGGCTGCTCTCCCTGCTCTGCCAGGGTGACCTTATATTATTTTTAGTGACAGATTACGAGCAGAGMCATACCCAGGAAATGTGGTCTGCTGTCTGGAGTGAGCAACAGAAAGAAATACAGGCTTCAGCATCCGTCCCTTCCCTGGCACCCAGATAGTTACAGCCTGTGACAAATCCCTCAGAGCAAGCGGCAACTTTCCACTGTGACACAGTCCTCCGTATCCCGCTGTGAGCGTAACTGTGGCACCTGAGATAATCATGAACTGGTGCCTAGTCTCATGCTGCAGGACTGTGGATCTCCCCTGGGAAGGTTTTGGGTGTGGTGGTTGTGTTTGTACCAATATTTGTCTTAACACCTCTCTTGTGACCGGTGCTTAAACTGCAATTCAAAGGTGCACCTATTGAACGAGCACCTATTGAACGAAAGGACAAAAAAAGATTCAATGGGGACTCCCTGATGCTAAAGAGAAGTAGAACAGGGCCCCAGCCTAGCACTGCATGTTTCTGACATCACCAACACACAGAACATTAAGTCTACTTGTGCCTCAACATTCCCTGCTCTGGCTTGTACCCAGAGGTGCAATCAGGGAACCTTGCCATGCAGCAGAGAAAACCAGAAATATGGTTCCCCCATTCCCCTGTACTAGACTATGCATACGGTCAGGATCTCTCTGGCTACGTCTTTCCAAAAGAAAGATCAAGAAAAAATTGCAAAGTATTTTTATAGGAATACTTGCAAGTGGTCCCATCCCTTCTGCAGGACCTGGGTGACTGATCATAAATAAATAATAATGGCTTAAGACATCTTCCTGTTGCTTGCAGKACACTCATGGTATTCAGTAACTCAAAAGTAGCCTATATCACTCTTCACATGCCTACAGATTTCTTCAAAGCTCTTAACTACACAAACACAATTTTATCAAGGATAGTTATTCCAAACAAGTGTCTATCTTCAGGTGATCCATTCAAATGATATCAGTCTGACATTAAGACATTTATGAGGTATCTAAATACTTTACCAGTTAGCAGAGCTCAGGGAGAGGCTTAAGGAGTCTACCTCGGTATGAGCTGACTTGCTCGTGGGTCTCTGCCGGCTCTGAATTAGACTGTTCTCCAGGGGCTATCTCAGGACCTTGGACACTTGCAGACAGGCAGAGACTCACCTTGACTCCTGGATGCAGGTGTCTTGGTCTGAATGCAATCCCAGAAGTTAAAGGAGAGAAAAGTGTCATAGTGCTACTCCTCCCTTTCTCCACCTGTGAACTCTGCTGCCCTTCCATTTTGCACAGACCCTAAGAGAGTCTGCCCACAGCAAAACTCCRGTTCACACCAGAGGACAGAAGCTCAGAGCAGACATAATCCCAGTAGCTGCCATTCCCCAAGCTTCCCAGCCTATTGGCAGCCTTCGTGTGACCTTAAGAGCAATTCAGCGAGCAGGAGATGCCAGCACCCTCAGAGAGGAGCAAGGATACGCAGTCAGCACCTCATGTCCCACAAGCTGTCTGGGCACAGATGGGGCAGACTCTGCACATGTGGGTCCCCCACAACTGCCTCTGCCAGAAGGGATCCCCAATTAAGGCTCATCATGTCTAATTTACAGGAACCGAATGGTTCTTGCAGATTAGAGAGAAATCCAACAACAACACAGGCCWATATCCTGAGTGCCAGAGGCACCTCCAAGTCTTGGAGTGTCTTGGCTATAATAAGCAGCTAAGCATTATCCCCTGTTTGACCATGCTAYGCAATCTGCAAAGCATGGGCAGATTACCTGCGCCCAGGCCTGTCCGGTTAATCTGTACTCAGTTTGCTTATCCTGTCTGTCTAAAAATAGCTCCCTCCTGGCTGCACATCCCAGCCAGATGGGCAGGAATGCAAGACAAGGTGGGCGGGAGGACAGGGGCAGAGCTCTTGCCATCAGATGTGAGCACGAGGAGTGAGACTAGTGCATAACTGCAGTCCTCCGCACCGATAYGTGCGCTTGCAGTGAACACTTTGATGGTAACGAGCCCTTGCAGCAGGACTTAGCTCCATGACCTGGTATGAATATGTGGAGGAGAGAGCAAACTGCTGTCCACAGCAGAGTCTCCTGCAAATCTGCTCCACCTCCTTGGCACCGCGCTGGTTTGAATGGAGCTGGGGGCTTCCATGCAACTGTGCCCAAGCCAGCTTCAGCCTTTAGGACGGTCTCATATCAAGACTACAGATTAAAGATCATGGAAGAATGGTAATAGCTGACTGTTGAGTGGTGCCCTCTTCCAGCTGGCTGCCCTTTGGAGGAAAGTATAAGAAATGGATAGACAAAAGGCATTTGGCTCTCTATAAACTCATAATTTTGAGGCATTGCATCTGGTACAGACCCATTTGCATCCCTGACACCTGCTCAAAACCCTGGATGACACTGCTCACCAAAGATATGGTGTTCAGCACTGCAACCACAAAGGACCTGATCTTCAAGGGTTGCTTAGACTGCTGAGAAGCACTCAGAGAAGACCTCTCTTCCATGGCTGCTTTCATCTAAAAGAGGAAAAATCGTAATTCTGTGCCATGAAAATGATATTTTAGGAAATTCCCCTTCAGCTTCCCAAGTGGAAGGGTGAAGTAAATGTTGCACATTTAAATATTGATTCTTCTCCTTTGCATGTGCTCTTTACCCAGCCTTGGGTTTGTCGCTTTTCAGTTAGCTCCCCTCACGTTCATAGTTCACATCTTGGTTTGCTTAAAAAAAAAAAAAAAAGAGCACACAGCCTCTTTCCTTGAATTTGTGAGGGGAAGCGAATGCAAAGCAGCTCTGGGCTGCGCAGCCCTGGAGCTCACCGTGCTGCGGAGTCCACCCCGGACGGCAGACCTGCTGCAGGCTGCAGGAGGAAAAGCTGCCCCAAGCAGAGCACTGCACCGGGAGCCAAGCAGGTCAAAATATCCAGCCTACACGTCACAGCGGCAATGCTCGGACTCGTAAAGAATTYGTGCCATTGATTAAGACGAATTTCCAGAATTTAAAAGATGCCTGGGAGCCTGGCTGTCCCCTCCATGATAGTCCTACTTTTAAAGCAAAGAGGGTGAAAACTATTCTCAGACCAGTGGTCATTTCTCAAACCACATAAAAGATGTCAAAACTGAAAAAAAAAAAAAATTAATCTAAAAGAATGGGCCTTTCAGATTCCCTGGAAATCAAAATGACTGGACTTTCTGTCTAAGTAAATATTGTCTCTTAGATTAACTGTTTCCCATATGAGGAGGCAGCTCCATTTAAACAGCAATAAAATTTATATCAAATTCGAAAGAGTCACTAACCTGAGGGGGAAAACAAAAATGCTGTAACCAAACTATTTTACCCTCTTCAAAACATTTCATTTTCTATTTCTTTTTCTTCTGTCTGAAGAATTGTCTGATTTTGGGACAGTCAGAGCACACGTCTGAACTCTCGTGTCTAGAGTTGATCTCATGCCGTGTTTTGTAAAAAAAAAAAAAAAAAAAACCCTATGCACCCGAATTTTCATATTTAACTTTGATTAAAATATTTGGCCAGAAGAAATAACCCAGATTTACAAGTGTTTAGTGAAGACTGTGCTTGTTTACAGTGATTTCATTTAAAAACACTTCATGCAAGGGATTTGCACATCCTTTCCACTCTCTGAAATATTTTACTTTTCTTTCTTCTTGCCTTTTTTTTTCCCCCGCTTGCAAAGCCGAAACTGTTCAGTCTGATGGGATGCAACTGGTCTTTGTATTAAGGTAAACTTGAACAAAATCCTATTTAGCTTATGCTCTGGGACAATCAGAGCGTCTAGTGCCAAGGGCTTATTTCAGAAGGATTTGTGCCGTTKGACACCCAGTGGAGTTCAATTTGCGCTATCAGAAACATGCCAGTTAGCGCAAAAAATATGCCAGTTAGAGCCAGACAAGCAAAAACAGCTGGAAATCCTGATCCTTGCCCTTGTGCATCCATTGGGAGAGAATCTGGTGTGTCCATGGGACAAGCAGATCCTGTTCCAGGGAAAGTTAACATGTCTGAGGCTCTTCTGGGAAAGGGGAAAGCTGTTAGGAACATGGAGACCTGTCGCAGGAGGGGTCAGGAAAGGCAAGGGAGGAGAAACTGGAACAGGAAATGGGAGAAAACTAGGAGGAAAGGAAAAACGGGACTCCTGAACCAGCAGCTGAGCCCTGCAACGATGCAGCAAGCATGGAGTCTAGAACTTACTGGAAGTAATGGGGACAACAGCTCTGAGTCCACTCTGGCCTGTCATAGGAAGCCAAATATATGTGCACATTGCTGGCAAAGCTCCCCAGAGCAGGAGGCCATGCGTCCGCTCTACGTCACCACCCATGGAGTGAGGCGAGAGCAGYGGGTACAGCGTGGATGATGTGCTGTATGACGGGCATCTGGTTCTCTATCATGGCCAGATCCCGGGAGGACACATCATGGGACCATCTGGTGCCTGCCTTCAGTTACCAGCACAAGGGCAAACTGGAACAGGACACTGGTGCAAAAGCAATATGAAGTGCAGAGTAGAAGACAAGCAGGTCCCTTTTTTTTATGATACACTTTGGAAGTGGTTCTGACACTTTAAGAGAAAAGATGAGACATAAAAAGACGTGTCCAATTGCTACAGCACTTTCTCCTGATTCACCCTTTGCTGCACAAGGCTACGTCTCTAGTCATCTCCTCCCTCAATGGTGGGGAAAGATAGAAGTAGAAATGGCTGTAGAAAAGAGAAGGATGGTGATTTCTTATAATGTGGTTGCTTTCCCCTGCTTTTAAGGAACTGTCTACCACCTGACGTAGCCAAGCAGAGCCAGACGTAAGTCACGACCTCGGCCACTTGTGTAGTTTGACATAAACGGCTTTGCTGATTTAGCACTTTGGAGCTTACAGTCTTGATCCAGTCAGACCCAAGACAGCCTTCCTGCTGGCAGAATTAAGTTAGAAATGTAACTTGAGACCTCAGAAAGCAATGTGTTTGAGATCTCGCCTCCCTCCATGTCTTTTGTAAGCAGGAGTAAGGCAGGGTGATTGTACACCCCTATCCTCTCTTGAAAACACTGGCTTTGTCTCCTCCCTTGTTTCTTTGGAAGCAGGAATGTAGCATGTTGACCTACGAGCAAGAGCTGTGTGAAGGTTAAGCAATACTGACTGCATCAGCCTGGGTTGCAGCAGGTAAGTCAAGAATTTCCTCTGCACATGCCTCACTTCTTGGAGTGGAGTGAGCCACAGCATTGCAAAACCTCCTGCAAGTTCAGAAGACACATTAAAGAAGCTCACAGTGTAGAGGCACTTCTTCTAGCACTGTTGCATAATCCAGATAAGTAGATAAGCCCATAATATTTGCACAACACTTCTTTGGCCTCATTACTGGCCTTGTTCTGCAGAGCTTAATTCAGAGGATCTGATGGATTGAGGACACCTTTTGGGTCATCTATTCACTGGGAGCTGGCAGTGGTCCAGCTCCAGCGTTGTACTGCTGGGAGCATTAAGGGGATGTGGACGCCTCACTTGCATCTATAACTARTACCCTCTAAGTCTGGCCCAAGGACATTTTGGAAATAGTGTTATAACACCTATGGGGAGCACCTGGACAGCTTCACTTGGATGAAGTGTGGCAGTGCAAAATTGCCATGGGAAGAGAACCATGACCTGCTAGAGACGAGATAGCCTCTCCACAAATATACACGCATGGCTTGGGTACATTCCTATTCAAGTATTCACCTGATGCAAAGGGCATATGACGTGGGGACTAAGTAGTRGCAGAAATAAGACATCCCAATATGCATAACTAATACCACTACCAGGGAGATACTCCCAAATGTAACTGAAGAAGAGAGGGTTGACCACTGAAGATGGCCACTGCTCGGGTGAATGCATTTATTGAGCAAAGGCACCGTCTACAAACTGCTAAAATTGTTCTGCTTCAGTAATTCCTCTCCATAGGATTCCCCAGGCAGCTTAGGGTGAGGAGCACAGTATCCACCAGCAAACATAGGCCATCACCTTGCACTTTCCTTTGCACTGCAGGTGTGGAATGGATCCAGACAGTAGGTTACAAGAATGTGACCTGGAGCAAAAATGCACCAAGCAGAGTAATGAGCTCTGTATTCCTGGTGTTTGTAGAGCCCTTCCAGTACCTTACCCTTCATTTATCAAGCAAACAGGAAACCTATGCTGTGTTGAATGGCAGCCTTTCCTATGGGCTGTTTYTGCAAGCATATTCCACACATCACACTAAAAGCGAGAATATTCCCAGAAGGATCTGGGCTGTCTGAGTATAAGAAGCTCTGGGTGTTGGGCTGCCACAGCTCATAGCTCCCATCACCCTGCTTGTCGTGTGTAAAAGGCAGCACATCAAAACTGTGTCAACAGGCAGGTGACTGGTTCTAGGACGAACTAGATGGATCTCCTCCTATTAGAGGAATATGATTCTCTTAGCTATGCTTACTGTTAAGACACTGAGATGCTTTTTCTCCATTCAGATCACTGCTAGGATGTGTCAGACACTAGATCAGTGAGACTGAGGAACTGGTTCTTAGACTCAGATGCATTCAGAGAGAAGCCAGTGTTTTATCTTAAGTGTCACAGAACTCTGGGAGAGGCTGACTTTACGAGCCCTGGAGGTGCCCCATGCCCATGGCTCTTTAGAGGCCATCATTCGCAGCCTTGCTCAGGCCCAGGGAAAAAACCCAGGGCCTGCTCTGTCCTAAAGCCTCTTGGCACCCTACAGTATTTTAGCAGTGGAGTTTTACTCTTGCTCCTGGGTCACATTGACTTTCTTCTGTGCCACAGCCCTTTGACAATGTTCATTGGCAATGTTGTGTTGGACTAGATGACCTCTGAGGTCCCTTCCAATCTTAAGCATTCTATGATTCTGTGATTCATTCAGAAATCTTCCTTGGGATGTTCACAGCCACTATGCAAAACTTCCACAGAAAACATGTCTCAGTCACAAGAACACAAGCTCAAGAGACATGGGGCAGGCTGAGCGGAGCCAGCAGGCCGTAAGTGCAGTTCCCCAGATGATTCACCACTGCTATTTATACTAGCATTCAAAGGGAGGTCAGGGACTTTATCTCTGTGGAAGTGTTTTCCATGCTGTGCTTCCTGCTCCAACAGGAAGGAGGACTAAGGATCACTAGAGCCACCTATCTTGCCCCTTCTTCTTCATCTCAGTCATGAACCTTCTCTCCTACTTGGTCCATTCCCCACAGCTTTTACTGAGCAGCAGACCTGGCTGGTATATTCCTTTACTCTAAAAGGTAAATGATGAAGGACCAGTTCAACAACCTGAAGGTTCAGCCCTGTCTTGCTTATCCCTAGATCCATCCCCATTTCAAGTCCATTCACCTGCAAAGGCACAGCTCAACTCTGGAGGGACATTTTGTCATCTTTACCCAGCCTGGAGCAGCATCAGCAGAAATCTGCAGAGATGGAGGAAGAAACTGGAGCATCTTGATCCCATTTCTATGGGTGAGGTTAGGAAAACAAAATAGAACTGCCTTATGGTGCTGGCAAAAATAGCCCCTATTCATCTCAAAATCTATCCCAGGGACTGCCATTGACAGCCAAGCAAAGAATGGCCAGGAGAGAATGGGARAATTTGGTTTAGGCCATAGTAAAAGACTTCCCACTCATTGCATTTCCATCTTTGTGTAGATGGTAGTGCAATTGTGAGACTATAAAATCCCTATTTTTTTAATGCTAATTCTGGATGTCAAGTCTTGAGATGGCATAACCAAGGCCACATGGGAATAAAAAAAGAATTTCTCAGACCATTTTTTTACTTAAGAGGGGACTAGGGGGTTGTTTGTTTTGAATCATGGATGCTTCATTTGCTAAGTCTCTGGATGGAAATGAGCAAGTGGTTTCATAGCATCAGGCGTACCACGAATGCATAGCCCAATTGCATGGGTTGTATTAAAATGGTTAAACACACACATCATTCTCGTTTATTTAATTCAATCACTAAATAAACAGAGAGAGAAAAGCTTCATTCCTTAAAAGTTCCAGTTCTCATTGGTGAGGGTCAAAGGAAACTCATTCGCCAAATGAAACTGGGATTTCTAAAAAGTCCTGCAGGAAAACCAAGAAAGGCAGATGTGACCTGGCAAATCAAATGTGAAAAACAAGGAAGTGAAACTATGCAGGCTTTTAAGTAAACAATAAAATGGCACAGCCCATTTATTTTTCCTCCGCAGATCTGCTTGGAGGTCATTGTACTCTTGTAAGCTGCAATTCAGCTTGGCTGATAACAGCTTAGTGCTGGAGCGCTGCAGCATTCCCGTGTGCCAGAGGAGGAGCAGGGCAGAGCCAAGGGAAAATGTTGTGAGGAACCCACAATTAGCTCTGGTCAGCTGCAATGGGCAGTGTGAACATTTAATCACAGCCTCCTGATCCCTCCTAGCCTAAAGCCAAATGGCAATACGTCCTTAGTAAATCCTGGAGACTTGATCCTTAGGAGGAGCAAAAAATAGCCCAACTCTATGCTCCTAAGGAGCCGAAGGTTTTCTATTACTCTCCCTTATCAGGATCCAGTTACCAGCAAGCAAGCAGAGAGGGGTACAAACACCTGTATCATGTTAACTATTCACATGGTCTTCTCTCTCTGGAGAAGACCCTCAGCATGTCTAGTTGGCTCATGACWTACAGGTTTTTTGTTGTTGTCTTTCCTGTCAGCCAATTCAAGCTGTGGGAGTTCAGTCCCAGAGGAGAAAGCCAGGAGGTACCTTGGAGTCACGTGAATGAACTACCCAGCACAGAGGAGACAGRGTGGGGATCATTTAGCAAGGGTGCGTCTCCTGGGTTTGCTATCTCCACCTCAAGGGCTACACGAAGTCCTGCAGTGGCAGGAGAGCTTGTGGGGTATATGGGTTAGCCTGACAGAAGGGAGGTGCCCGGGAGGAAGAGACTCTTCCCTGGACTCCCCGTCCATGAAGGCAATGGGAGACCCATTCAAAYTCAAAGGGATCCTTGCTTTCCCCAAAGATTCCTCTATCCTGTGTGACCTGTGCTCAGCCTTGGCTATCAGACTGCATGGTGATGATACTCTGCCTGTGCTTACATTGTCCCAAATGGCATCATTTACCCTCTAGATTTCTGCAAACGTTCATCTCATATCTCTCAGTCACGGCACTTAGTGCTATTTAATGAAAATATCCTGGAGGATCAAATCAGGGCCTCTTTCAGATGCACAGGCTGCTGTGCTGGGCAGGCAGGTACAATGCTGATGTCACTGTGACTGCTCCATCCCTAAACGGACCAGACAGCTGCCACAGGGGCATTTTGTGCATTATGTTTGAATCTCAAGTGAGAAACAGACACCACGTCAGGTTTGCTGCCAGGACATACCAAGGATGATGAGATGCAGTGAAGAAATAACCAGATAGAAAGAAAAGATGAAGTAGAAGAGATAAGGCAGGAACAACGGTACCCTGAGATCCAGTGGCGTATACCAAGGCTTCTTCTCAGGCCAATGGGTGCTGTATATTTTCCTTCTGGAACCATGGTCATACTTTGCAGCAGGAAAAAACTCAYCATAAGCCAAGCCATGGCTTGAGGCTGGTATAGTCATAGTTCCCCRTGGCCATTACTGGAGACATTCAGAGCTGCCTTCAGCTGCTCAGCTACATTTGCACTCCTGCTCTGCTGCAGAGTGAAGAGTTAAATTCTCTCCCTCCATGAGAACACAAGAGGCAGCTCTCAGTCACCACCATCTGCTCTCATTCACACGTGAGCAGTGCACAGGCACCATTCAGTTCTTCATTCATCCCCTTTAACAAAACCAGAACTGCTGAGATCATGTATAATAAAGGAGAAGAATGACTGAGACGTTCCTGGTGCGTAAGGGAAGGTGGAGGCTGGGGCTCGCTGGGAGCTCACAAGGAGAGAGAACATCTGGTCCTACGAGAGGGTTCCTCTCTCTATGAACAGTGTGGGTGCTGTCTCCTGGGAAATGCTTCACCGAGCAGCAAGTGGCTGCTGGCCCCATCCAGCCATGGTCCATGGGCCAATTCTGCTGTCCCCAGCAGCTTTGCCTCAAGTATCTCAGTTCCCGTGCAAGTGAGACTTTTATACACAAAGCATACTCATTGTTTGGCACATTGTTTGGCTTCTCCTCAACAGACATGCACTCTTCTCATCAGAAGTGASCAGCATCACTCTAGATTAGAGACCTACTTCATCACAAACAACAATAACTTGGGACCAGCCCCAGGAAGCCCCAGGAGTCTCTCTGCACTGAACCCGGCCAGAAATTATCTAACTGAAGTGTGTTGTTGCAAATGGGTGTGAAGGGAAACTGTAACTGTTGGTGAGAAACAAATAACCTAGTCCTTATTCAAAATATTTAGGAGGAGCCTTTTTTTTTTTTTTAAGTGATCCATCTTCAAAAACGAAACAAAGCAAAACAAAAGCAAACTAAGCTATAGTTTCAAAAAAATCACATTTTGTTTAGAAATTTCTSGCMATTTATACACTAAAGGGTYGAAAATGTTAGAAAAAGATTATGTATTTCTAAATTWTTCAAATCAAATATTTAGATTAATTCAAATCTAATATTTTTAAATGGGCCATTCCATGAAAATTTCAACAGTTCGTCCTCACTCAGGCAGGAAACAGTTTCAGGTACTCATAAGYTCATGGGATGAGAAGATCTACTGAAAGTCTGCTGATAATTGCTCATCTAAATCACTTGGCAAGCACTCATGAAAAAGTCTCACCAAAGAGAGTCAAGATGAGAAAGGAAGCTAAATACAAATCAGTGAATTCAGATAGCAAAGAACTGCCTGGACTGCAAAGGCCAGAGGCTTTAGCGAGTCATAGGCTTTTTGACAATAGGCTGTTTTCTTCTGTGTCTCCCCTCTTTTGGCTCCTGCAAATACAGGCTGTGTGTCTTTGCCCTCCCTAGAGTTTGCTCTCTGGACATTCCGGCTGTGCAAACAGTCCTGGTGTGTTGATTCTTGCTCTTCTCTTGGATGCAAGGTGCAGACTCTTGGATCAGGTGGCAGTAACTGGAAAGAACAAYGTGTAGAGAGCTGAAAACATGCAAATAGGAAGTTATGAGGACAGGGGTCAGTCATATTGCTGCTTTTCCTCCCACATCTCAATGGGACAAGRCACAGTGTTGGTGGGGCAGAAGAAACCATTAATGGTCCTTCTGAGCCAGAAGTCACCTAGATGAAGGTCCATGTCCCTCCTGCAAGACCTGAGGAGGGATAACAAGATCGAAAACTCTACAGTTCCTGTTCTCCTACAGATCCCACCAGCTCTACAGTGGATCTAACCTTTACATTGCATTTCTCTTTCCATCCCATTCTGTTCCATTCCATTTGCCAAAGCAGTTAACAACCTGCAGACCTTTCTGCGCCCTTTTCAGAGGACAGGCAGAGGCAAACCAGCTCTTTAACTGAATTGCCCAATGCAAAACACTGGGAGAAACATTTTCAACAGAGCCAAGGGCCTGTTAACTTCTCAGCACTCAACAGGTAAGTGCTTCTGAAAGCCTTTTGGCAAAGTCACCCRGTAGCCTGAAGTATAAAGACTACTGCCTTGTTCAGGATATCCTTTCAGAGCAGTTCTCTACCCCTGCTGCAACCTGCCCCAGCAAAAGCAGCTCGCTAGATGTCCTAAATGTCTAAGCTAACACAATACAAAGTAGAAAGGGAGGCCATGGTGGACATTGGGGCATTACAAGCAGTCAGCTCTTGCAGGGAAGATTTAGTTCTGCACCTCCATGCTGGAGATCTGCAATGGGATTTTAAGCAGCTCCATTCCAGGCACTGATACAGAGGAAAGGGGTACAGGAGGAACTCAGATCCAGTGGGAACTGGATGATGGAGGTTTGTTTCACAATGGTAACCAGTTACAACTCTGACACTAACTGATGTCCACCTCTCTCACATCCTTTGGCTCTAAATCAAACAAACCAAACCAAGAGCTGCAGAGCTGGCAGCATCTGCAGGTGAGAGATCCAAGACAGAGCTGGAGKAGTGTAAGGAGTGCTGGGATTGGAGCTAGAAGCAATAAATATGGGCAGAGCCCAGAAGGGTTTGTTCTTGTGTACTTCATGGCTTTGGTATTTTTCAGTTAGCGCTGGCAGAAGAGGGTTAAGTATGAAACTGTAGAGACATCTGAGCACTGCATCCACGTAAAAATGAAACTTAGCAGCCATATGTTTTTAAACAGAAGGTACAAATAGAAGGTGAAAACAGAATAGGTTGCAGCTTCTTTGAAGCTAAAAATCCAATCTTGCAACTGTGACCCTCAAAGAGACCAGAGATGCTAGCTGGTATCAAGCAACCCCATACTGGGAGGGATGGAGGCCTGGAGAACAGGCTCTTGAAGACCCAGCACTGAGGCCAACACGAAGTTATCCTAGATCTTTCCTGACTGGTTGATACTGACAAAGTCCGTGAGGCCACCTCTTACCTCCCTCTTTCATCTCATATAGCCTGGTTTCATTAAAAAAAAAAAAAAAAAAAAAAAACCAAAGAAGTTCAAGAGTGGTGCAGTGCAGAGGTGATCAGCTTCTGCTTGTGGGGCACTGATGATGGTCAGTAGGACAGTTATGGGGCACTTCTGGGTGAGAATGTAGGGTTGTATTACAAGGAGACCGGAGTCAAATTGGGCTGCTCAGAGCAGAGCACACAGAGCTGCACGGTCTTAGACATGACAACATCAGGCCCTGCACTTGAAAACAGCTGCAGGAACCAAAGCAGATGACACTGCTTTGCAACAGCTTGCAACTGTCAGCGGAGCATGCACGGCACAGACACAGAAATGCCAGTAGTAGTGGCAGCRCACAGATACCTTGGGAGCAACAGCCCCCAGAGCTGCTGGAGACAAATGCACTGTCAGGCAAAAAGCAGAGAAAGTCATGTTTGAATGGAATGGATGCTAAAAGCAGTGGTAGCAGCACTGAAAGCGGTGCTAGGGTAACAAAAGGCCACAGGGCCAAACCCATGGGTCTCCTTAAAGAAGAATTTGAACTAAGCTCTTGATTGTATGACATGGCTGAATAAGAAAGATAGTCTCTATGATAGTACCAAAAGAAATCCATGGCAAGACAACCACTCAGTGAGGGATCAGAACATGCAAAGGTTTAGGATGTCAWCCATGGGTTGGGGAACCTCTTAGCAGTTTCAGAAGGACAAAAACTGGCCATCCCACACATTGAATAAAAAAAGTCTGATTTCAAGTAAGTCTAGGAACTCATCAGGACTCATCACTCCACTGCTCGGAGAAAGGAACAGCCTGGTTCAGCCTGGTTCAGGGCATCAGCAGCCCTTCTGGTGCTGGGACCTCTCCTGCTGTCTTGTCCTTTCCTCCATTGCAAGCACTGCATGTAACTCTAAATAAATAAATAAATGCATACCTAAGGGAAGATTTCAATCACAGGGAGAGGACTGTGGAGGGCACAGCCACAACCAATAACAAATATTTTTCTGTGCCTCTTGTGTTACTGGGAATGGGGGCAGATGCACCTAGAAAAATAAAGCCCATGYTTGTGTGCTCTCAGCGCTGTTATGGAGTTGTGTTTAGGAAAGCAGGGAAGTGGAACTCCTTTCTGTGGTGCTGAGGCTACTAATGTGTAAGCAAATCACATTTCTTACAGTTAATAACACCAAATACTGTCCAGAGAACTCTGTCAGCTCTGGGTTAAACAAACCGAACTACAATATTCACATCATGGCTACAACATTTATTAATGTCTAGGCAGCAAGAGGTGCACGGTGGTGTCATGTAGGTGGGGGCTGCTTCTTAGACAAGAGGGCACAAAGATGCSTTGGACTGCATGGAAACACAGCTACCTCAGCCAGCGGACCAGTGGCTCACACATCATAGTAGCTACCCAAACCAGGCAGCCAAATTCGGACTGCTTTCTGAAACCAGACTCCAGTAGCATCGACAGAGCTGTCACCTGTGAATATTTTCATCTACAGAAACAAAACTCCAAACAACCATTATTAGAAATAGATGTGGAGGTCAGTGGGGAATGCAAAAATTCCAGCTGCAGAGATACAGAGCAAGCAGAACAGTGACAAAGCTCAGTGCAAGACCACCTAGGACAGGAAGGTGATCTTGTTTTTAAGAAATCTGATTGAATTCACACTCTGTATCTCCCAGTTTCCACTCACTCGTTCTTTCTTTCATGCTCACATACAAACACCAAAATGCATTCAAGTAGCCTGGCCAGGATCACCCCTGGTGACATGGAAGACAAGGAACAGTAGTTAACAATTCCTCATCACATCTCCTGAATTCTTCCTAGACTGGTGACTATCTGTTGAGTCTTGAATGCGCCTCTAGAGCCCTGTAGAATCTGAGTGTGGCTGTGATCTTTTTGGCTGTTCATCCTGTCTCGCCTCTGTGAGTCATTAGGAACACTGCTGCTTTACTCACCATGGTTGGGCTCTTTTCTGGGTGAAATCTCTCCTTTGTTTTAGCCTGTACTTTGTTCTACTGCTTCAAAAGTCCTGAAAAGTCGCATGTCAATTGCTGTGCTCTTGATGACCTGCTCATCTAGCAGGTCAGCAAATGCCTCTTTTTAACCCTTCTCATTTTTTTGCTACTGCTGCTTTCACCTCCAGAGATTCCCATGTGGGAGTTAAAAAAAAAAAAAAAAAAAAAAAAAAAAAGCACAGCAGGGTTGGATTTCTCACTGCTTTGCTTGGTTCAGAAGCAACTTCTCCTTCCCTCTCACCAGCTCACTGGAAAAGTGTCAATATCAACATAAGAAGCTGTTCATTCAGCTGTTCCTTCCCTCTGCATAATGACGGAGGTCACTCATCAAGGGAGCACATCACACCAAGGCTTTCTTTGGTCCAGTTTTTCATCATCTTTGAAATCACTCTTTCTACAAGATTCACAAGATTATTGTTAGCTTTTGTTAGATTCTGCAGTTTTTGGAGTGGAAGTCTTCCATTTTCAGGTGGTTTTATGTATGTACAGAGAAGATGTGATTTGTCTGTAAAAGGGGTGGTTTACTCAAAACATTTCACCAGGAAAGTGTCTGTGATCTCCAATAGATTTTATCCATTAGATGAGATCTCTTCCCATGTCACTTCTTTCCAACCTCATATCCAGATTTGGGATCCATCTTGCCCGTCTTCCTAGATAGACTTCCTGTGTCCAACCTCTCCCAGTCCAGCTCCTGAGAGTTTCCACAAACAAGGTCAAAATCACAAGACTTGGGTGAATCAAAGAGCATCCAACCGTTGGCCATGCTGCAGCAGCACAGTCTCAAGTCACCACTGACCCACATGGGGATGCAACTGAAATAGATAAAAGATATAGTGGAATGTGGATGGTGAAGGAGCAAAGAAATAAGAAAGAGACAAGAACAGACTGAAGGAGAGCATTGAGATTTCCAAGGTGCCACACAGGAGTCTGAAGAAGGAGCTGGGAACTGTTTTGATAACCCTGCTTGCAAAGGGACCTCGGCAGAACAGATCACAACCACATCAGCAGGACCTAGACAAGCTACTGGAGAAGTGGCACTCTCTGTGCTCCCATTGGTGCATTCATTTTTTTTTTCAGGAGTAAAAGCTAAACTTCAGGGTCTGGCATCACATTTTAGTCTGTCCCTTTAACCTGGATTCCAATATGAATCCCAAATCCCGTGAGGATCCAAGCCAGATCCAGATGGATGCGTTTATTCACTAGAGCTCACRCAGCCTGTCCGAGAATCTCTCAGACCAGCCTGAAAAGGAACAAGGCACCTGATGAAGCCCAGAAGCTACTACATGAGGCAGTACATGCTCTTCTTCATCAGCCAAACTCATCTAAGCATGATAAGCTCCTAGAAAAGGATGGGAACAGCATGTTCCTTGCTCTCCAGCTTTTTAAAGGAACAAATGTCAGTGATGCCCATAGGAAAGAGAGGAAAGCAGAAACAGGAGGATTCTCCTGTAAGGTAAGATGACAGGCACCTAGGCCTGATGTTCTCAAACAAGCAAACRGAGAATTTGAGTCAAGCGTCCCATGGACCCTGACCTGGCACAAAGCCTTACAGCAAAGCCGAGGTCTTTCTGCTCATAAGGGGCTGCTGCTTAGAAAGCCACAGAGTGCCCCGACAACTCTCACGCCTACAGACTGAGATCTAGCTACCAGAGCTGGCCTAGCAGGGCAGGCTAGGTGGCAAATCTACAGCTGATGGCTCAAGCCCTGAGCAAATGCCCAGTGTTCCTGCATTGCAAGCAGAGCCTCTGGCACCTTTTCTGATCTCTTCTAAGGGATTATGCCTGCAAATAAACACCAGCAGGAGTGACTCCCAGGGCTGCCACTTTGCAGTCCAGAGTCCCTCCCTTGCTCTGGTCCCACTGCCGGCAGCCTTCAAACTGGGCTTTAGTGGGAACATCCCACCTTGCTCCCTGCTTCTCCAGCCACAGCCATTGCAAAGGAGCTCAGAGACACAGCTCTTGCAAGGGACTCTGCTCTTTGCTTTGTATCCCACACTGCTCGCCTCACACCAGGACCRTCCCAGTCTTTCCTTTTTTGTTGTTTTTGCTGTTGCGTTGTTGGGGTGGTGGGGTGGGGGAAAAAAAGCTTCCTTTTCCACTTAGTTCTGGTAGCACAGGGTTGAGGTACTTGGGTCCCCGTATCTGCAGGCACAAGTTGGTAGCCGAGGAACCCTGGCAGCTCTCCCAGGAAGGTGTATGCAAGGTGATCTCTGCTCTACAGCCATTGTGGGTGCAGTGTGAATTTTTTTTTTAACCCTCCCATTCTCCCCTTAGGCAATTACACTGGTCTGCAGGTTCCCTGTGACTTCACACCTCCCCAGGCTGCATGCACAGGACGGGTGTCCTTGGCAGCCTGTTGCGGCAGAGTGAGGGCAGCCACTCGATCCGATGCCAACCAGGCAGCTGAGAGGGTTTCCGTCTTTCTCACACTCCCCTCACGCTGTCCCTAACGCCCCAGACGAGAAACCACCGTCTTAGCGACTCGAGCCAGCCCTGCCCGAGGCACTAGGGAGGCTGAGGATTTCACAGTGCTGTCAGTGCATGGAGCAGGACAATGCAGAGGGAAGCGGGGATGCCAACGGACTGGTGTTTTGGGGAGGGGGTTGCTAAGGGCAGGGCTGCAGCGGGGAGCCCCAGTGGTTTTCAGCGGGGCCGAAGTTAAAGCAGGGCTGTGTGATGGACACCCTCACCCCTCTGCCAGAGGGACGCCTTTGTGAGCAGCCCGTGCATAATAGCTCCTCCAAGGCAAGAGACACCGTCCCTTCGCTCCAAGCACAATCTCAAGCGGATGAATGGCAGCGTAAGGCTATAGAGGCGCTCAGCTGGGAGCTGCCCGCGCGAGAGGCCAGCGCGCCCTCCCCCAGCCTGCGCGCTGAAAGAGGATCCCCTCATGCTGCCCCTCGTCCTCCAGAGCCACGGAGCCGGGACCATCTGGTGCCAGCGCAGCCCCTTCCCCCCGCCGGCCCCAGCTCCGGAGCCGGGGCTGCGCGGACAAAGGCAGCGCTCGGAGGCTGCTGCTCTTCACCCCTCTGCCACGGGGGAGGACGAGGGCCTCCATGCGCTGCCCCTTCCGCCCCACGGCGCCAGGCAGAGGTTCTCCTGGAGAAGAGGAGGCACCAAAAACGGGACATCACKTTATTCCCCCCATCGGGGGATGCCACCGTGGGGTCGGTGGGGAAGGGAAAGAGGAGGAAAGACCCTGGGGGGAGTTGGGGGCCTTGTCCTGTGTCTCCTCTGTTCCTGCCTTGCCCCCAGTACACCCTCAACCAAGGACTTTTGTCTCAGGCCATTCTGGCCAAAGCACAAAGTCAGTAGCACCATCTGTTAGTGATAAACAGAGCAGAAGTGCAAGCAGCAAAGCCGAGACCCCCCCCCCTTTTTTTTTTTTTTTCACACTCTCTGAGCTTTCTCAGAGGGAATTTCCCCTCTCAACGAAATTCTCAGACTTATCCCTAACGCTGGAAAAGCAATTTGGGGAAAGTCTTGAGAAACCTAGGTTGTGCAATCTAGAATCTAGAGAGATTTTTCAATCTACAAGGCAACTGACAACACTTTTGTCAGCAGCAGTTACCAAACCCCTCCAGTTTCACTATTACTATAACCCTTTCTCCAGAAGGAATGTGGAGAAAAAACTGGCATCCAGACTTATATTCTGTGCTCCCGCTATGCTCAGCCTCATACTGCTCTTTGGTATTCCAGTCCTCAAGTGAAGCCATCTCTGGCCAGCTCAGATTGCATCTGCTTTTTCATCCATTTCTTGGCATTAGGGACTGGCCATATGATTTCTAAATATCTCAAGCTGGTCAGGAGTGACACAACATTTTTAGGACTTTGCTCACTGCTCTAACCCAGATATGCTCTGTTAACACGTATTAGTAGAGCACCACACCGCAGCCTTGCAGCGCACTCCTCCATCTCTCCAGCTTAGCAAAGTGTCTCAAAGCAGATCAGCAGCCAGAGCCACCCCACATTGCCAGTTAGGTTAGATGGGACATTGGGACCAGGCATCGCTCTGCAGCATGTGAAGCAGCACAAGCCAAGCCCTGCAAAAGTCTAGCATGGCGAACTCTGCAGAGCAATGGCAAGTGACAATCCTTCCTTCC